>NC_069500.1:935253006-935428006 GCF_027579735.1 Bombina bombina | reverse complement strand
TGCTTGTGCCACAGCGCTTTGTGGGAAATCCTGCTTTTTACTCAGGGTTTGTCAATATTTTCTCTGGTGCCTGTGCTCTCTCCAAATGGTAAGTATTCATGCAATGATCATGCGATCAAAAAGAGGAGCACTAGGCAGATTCGGGTAAAATAAAATTTAGCTTTTATTTAGCATTTCAGCTCTTGTTAAAAACTTAACAATTGAACAACATTGTGACAGATAGCGTAGCACTCTCTTGCTTATGCGTTTCGGCAATAGCTATGACTACGGCTATTGCCGAAACGCGTAAGCAAGAGAGTGCTACGCTATCTGTCACAATGTTGTTCAATTGTTAAGTTTTTAACAAGAGCTGAAATGCTAAATTAAAGCTAAGTTTTATTTTACCGGAATCTGCCTAGTGCTCCTCTTTTTGATCGCATGATCATTGGATGAATACTATGCATTATATATGTAGAATACTTTATATAGTGAATAGATCCTTATCACAAAGCCACCTTTATCACCTTTCAATAAACAGAATTTCTTCAAGATCTATTTTAAACATTGAAAAGTCCAATTCCCCCCCCCCCCAACCAGTGAAGATTTTCTGTTAGGTGAGTGCTTCTTCTATGGGGCCTGCATGAATCTTGTATTCAGCTTTGTAATTTCTGATAGTGTCATGGAGGCCTATGTATCAAAGGTCTTGCGGACCTGATCCGACATTGCGGATCAGGTCCGCAAGACCTCACTGAATGTGGAGAGCAATACACTCTCTAATTTTAGCGCACTCCAGTAATATTGATATTGCGCCCAGCAGTGTAATACACTCTCTATGTTATTTTGTACAGAGTAGCCAATAGTAATCTTCCTACTTGCTTTTCAGTGATGGCTATGCATTATATATCAATATATATACACAACGAAAGTCCAAGCACCAAAAGACTATCTTTCTTTCTTTTCCAATTAGCCTGTGGTCAAGGATATTCCCAATATCTTAATAAAGTTCAAATGTGTCTGTATTAACTTGCAGCGCAGTCTTCAATCATATGCTTGTTGTTAGCATCAAATTCAAATGTGTAAATTTGCTGTGGCATATAATACAGTTAGTGGATGCAACATACAATCTCTTACCCGCTCCTTGTGGAAAAAATCTTGCTGCTTGTGCTGAATATTGCGTCCCGTCTGTGTGTCGGTCCACAGGAGCCTCCTCTCCAATTGCGGTTTTGTGTACCTTTATTCTGTGTAGGCTACGATTATCCCAGGCTCCCTCCTCGATCACGCCAATGACGGTTGTTACCGCTTCAGCTCTTTCACCTTGTCCGGTCAGTTGCTGCTTGTGCCACAGCGCTTTGTGGGAAATCCTGCTTTTTACTCAGGGTTTGTCAATATTTTCTCTGGTGCCTGTGCTCTCTCCAAATGGTAAGTATTCATGCAATGATCATGCGATGAAAAAGAGGAGCACTAGGCAGATTCGGGTAAAATAAAATTTAGCTTTTATTTAGCATTTCAGCTCTTGTTAAAAACTTAACAATTGAACAACATTGTGACAGATAGCGTAGCACTCTCTTGCTTATGCGTTTCGGCAATAGCTATGACTACGGCTATTGCCGAAACGCGTAAGCAAGAGAGTGCTACGCTATCTGTCACAATGTTGTTCAATTGTTAAGTTTTTAACAAGAGCTGAAATGCTAAATTAAAGCTAAGTTTTATTTTACCGGAATCTGCCTAGTGCTCCTCTTTTTGATCGCATGATCATTGGATGAATACTATGCATTATATATGTAGAATACTTTATATAGTGAATAGATCCTTATCACAAAGCCACCTTTATCACCTTTCAATAAACAGAATTTCTTCAAGATCTATTTTAAACATTGAAAAGTCCAATTCCCCCCCCCCCCCCAACCAGTGAAGATTTCTTCTGTTAAGTGTGATCAGTCCACGGGTCATCATTACTTGTGGGATATTAACTGCTCCCCTACAGGAAGTGCAAGAGGATTCACCCAGCAGAGTTGCTATATAGCTCCTCCCCTCTACGTCACCCCCAGTCATTCTCTTGCACCCAACGACTAGATAGGATGTGTGAGAGGACTATGGTGATATATTTAGTTTTTATATCTTCAATCAAAAGTTTGTTATTTTATAATAGCACCGGAGTGTGTTATTCCTTCTCTGGTAGAATTTGAAGAAGAATCTACCTGAGTTTTTCTATGATTTTAGCCGGAGTAGTTAAGATCATATTGCTGTTTCTCGGCCATCTGAGGAGAGGTAAACTTCAGATCAGGGGACAGCAGGCAGATTAATCTGCAAAGAGGTATGTAGCAGTTTATTATTTTCTGACATGGAATTGATGAGAAAATCCTGCCATACCGTTATAATGTAAACTCAGCCTTGAATGCAGTAGATGTAGCTGATATCAGGCTGTCATGTATGTATATTTTACACTTCAGTTTTCTGGGAAATGGTACTTCTCTGGCTTTTAAACTGTATACATAGGCTTAACCTATTTTGCAGGGACTTGCAATAGGTTTTAAATGACAATTAATTATTGAGGTAAAACGTTTTTTTGCTGGCATGTAAAAACGTTTTTTTCTCTGAGGTACTGGGTGAAAAAATGTTTTGGGCACTTTTTTTCCACTTGGCAATAGTTTTGATTTAAATTAGAGCAGTTCACTGATCCCTCTCACTGTTATGTGTGTGGGGGAGGGGCCATTTTGGTGCTTTCACTATGCATCAGAAAAACTCAGTCAGAGGTTCATTTTCTTCCTGCATGATCCGGTTCATCTCTACAGAGTTCAGGGATCTCAAGAGTCTTTTTTGAGGGAAGTAATCATTCACAGCAGAGCTGTGCTGATTGTATTGACTGTGATATAAAAAACGTTTATTTGTGTATTTTTTTTCTGCTGCCTGGGTTAGTTATCATTTGCTGAGGGGAACAATCCTTTGCTAAAACTGTATATTCTGACAAAGATTGATGCTATAACTTAATTATTTTATCTGTTATAATATTTTCTGTGCTTCTTAAAGGCACAGTTCGTTTTCATATTATTTGTAAATTACTTTGAAAAGTATTTCCAAGTTGCTGTTTATTTGCTAGTGTGTTAAACATGTCTGATTCAGAGGAATATCTCTGTGCTATATGTGTTAATGCCAAAGTGGAGCCCAATAGAAATTTATGTACTAAATGTATTGATGCTACTTTAAAAAATAGTCAATCTGTACAAATTGAACATATTTCACCAAACAACGAGGGGAGAGTTATGCCGACTAACTCGCCTCACGTGTCAGTACCTGCATCTCCCGCTCAGGAGGTGCGTGATATTGTAGTGCCGAGTGCATCTGGGCGGCCATTACAAATCACATTACAAGATATGGCTACTGTTATGACTGAAGTTTTGGCTAAACTACCAGAACTAAGAGGTAAACGTGATCACTCTGGGATGAGAACAGAGTGCGCTGATAATGCAAGGGCCATGTCTGATACTGCGTCACAGTTTGCAGAACGTGAAGACGGAGAGCTTCATTCTGTGGGTGACGGTTCTGATCCAAATAAACTGGACTCAGACATTTCAAATTTTAAATTTAAGCTTGAGAACCTCCGTGTGTTACTAGGGGAGGTATTAGCGGCTCTGAATGATTGTAACACAGTTGCAATCCCAGAAAAAATGTGTAGGTTGGATAAATATTTTGCAGTACTGACGTTTTTCCTATACCTAAGAGACTTACTGACATTGTTACTAAGGAGTGGGATAGACCCGGTGTGCCTTTCTCACCCCCTCCTATATTCAGAAAAATGTTTCCAATAGACGCCGCCACACGGGACTTATGGCAAATGGTCCCTAAGGTGGAGGGAGCAGTTTCTACTTTAGCTAAGCGTACCACTATCCCAGTGGAGGATAGCTGTGCTTTTTCAGATCCAATGGATAAAAAATTAGATGGTTACCTTAAGAAAATGTTTGTTCAACAAGGGTTTATATTGCAACCTCTTGCATGTATTGCGCCTGTCACGGCTGCAGCAGCATTTTGGTTTGAGTCTCTGGAAGAGACACTTCAATCATCCACACTAGATGACATCACACACAAACTTAAATTCCTTAAGTTAGCTAATTCATTTATTTCAGATGCCGTAGTACATTTAACTAAACTTGCGGCTAAAAATTCAGGATTCGCCATTCAGGCACGCAGAGCTCTGTGGCTAAAATCCTGGTCAGCTGATGTTACGTCTAAATCTAAATTGCTTAATATTCCTTTCAAAGGGCAGACCTTATTCGGGCCCGGCTTGAAAGAGATTATTGATGACATTACAGGAGGTAAAGGTCATGCCCTGCCTCAGGACAAGGCCAAAGCCAAGGCTAGACAGTCCAATTTTCGTTCCTTTCGTAATTTCAAAGCAGGAGCAGCATCAACTTCCTCTGCACCAAAACAGGAAGGAGCTGTTGCTCGCTACAGACAAGGCTGGAAACCTAACCAGTCCTGGAACAGGGGCAAACAGGCCAGAAAACCTGCTGCTGCCCCTAAGACAGCATGAATTGAGGGCCCCCGATCCGGGACCGGATCTAGTGGGGGGCAGACTTTCCCTCTTCGCCCAGGCTTGGGCAAGAGATGTTCAGGATCCCTGGGCGTTAGAGATCATATCTCAGGGATACCTTCTGGACTTCAAATCCTCTCCCCCAAGAGGGAGATTTCATCTGTCAAGGTTGTCAACAAACCTAACAAAGAAGGAAGCGTTTCTACGCTGCGTACAAGATCTTTTATTAATGGGAGTGATCCATCCAGTTTCGCGGTTGGAACAAGGACAAGGGTTTTACTCAAATCTGTTTGTAGGTCCCAAAAAGAGGGAACCTTCAGGCCAATCTTGGATTTAAAGATCCTAAACAAATTCCTAAGAGTTCCATCGTTCAAGATGGAAACTATTCGAACAATTTTGCCCATGATCCAAGAGGGTCATTACTTGACCACAGTGGATTTAAAGGATGCTTACCTTCACATACCGATTCACAGAAGTCATTACCGGTATCTAAGATTTGCCTTTTTAGACAGGCATTACCAGTTTGTAGCTCTTCCATTCGGACTGGCTACGGCTCCAAGAATCTTCACAAAGGTTCTGGGCACTCTTCTGGCGGTACTAAGACCGCGAGGAATTTCAGTAGCTCCGTACTTAGACGACATACTGATACAAGCTTCAAGCTTTCAAACTGCCAAATCTCATACAGAGATAGTACTGGCATTTCTAAGGTCGCATGGATGGAAAGTGAACGAAGAGAAAAGTTCTCTCTTTCCACTCACAAGAGTTCCCTTCCTGGGGACTCTGATAGATTCTGTAGAAATGAAGATTTACCTGACAGAGGACAGGTTAACAAAACTTCAAAATGCATGCCGTGTCCTTCATTCCATTCAAGAGACCAGAAATTCTCTTCTATGGTGGCTTTATCGGCCACATCTGTCCAGGGGAATGCCATTCAGCAGGCCAGACTGGTCAATTGTAACAACAGACGCCAGCCTACTAGGTTGGGGCGCTGTCTGGAATTCTCTGAAGGCTCAGGGACTATGGAATCAGGAGGAGAGTCTTCTTCCAATAAACATTCTGGAATTGAGAGCAGTCCTCAATGCTCTTCTGGCTTGGCCCCAGTTAGCAACTCGGGGGTTCATCAGGTTCCAGTCGGACAACATCACGACTGTAGCTTATATCAACCATCAGGGAGGGACAAGAAGCTCCCTAGCAATGATGGAAGTATCGAAGATAATTCGCTGGGCAGAGTCTCACTCTTGCCACCTGTCTGCAATCCACATCCCGGGAGTGGAGAACTGGGAGGCGGATTTCTTAAGTCGTCAGACTTTTCATCCGGGGGAGTGGGAACTTCATCCAGAGGTCTTTGCCCAAATACTTCCACGTTGGGGCAAACCAGAGATAGATCTCATGGCGTCTCGACAGAACGCCAAGCTTCCGCGCTACGGGTCCAGATCCAGGGATCCGGGAGCGGTCCTGATAGATGCCTTGACAGCACCATGGACCTTCAGGATGGCTTATGTGTTTCCACCTTTCCCGATGCTTCCTCGATTGATTGCCAGAATCAAACAGGAGAAAGCATCAGTGATTCTAATAGCGCCTGCATGGCCACGCAGGACTTGGTATACAGATCTGGTGGACATGTCATTCTGTCCACCTTGGTCGTTACCTCTGAAACAGGACCTTCTGATTCAGGGTCCTTTCAAACATCAAAATCTAACTTCTCTGAAGCTGACTGCTTGGAAATTGAACGCTTGATCTTATCAAAGCGTGGTTTTTCTGAGTCAGTTATTGATACCTTAATACAGGCTAGGAAGCCTGTCACCAGAAAGATTTACCATAAAATATGGCGCAAATACCTATATTGGTGCGAATCCAAAGGTTACTCTTGGAGTAAGGTTAGGATTCCTAGGATATTGTCTTTTCTACAAGAAGGTTTAGAAAAGGGGTTATCCGCTAGTTCCTTAAAGGGACAGATCTCAGCTCTGTCCATTCTGTTACACAAGCGTCTGTCAGAAGTTCCAGATGTTCAGGCTTTTTGTCAGGCTTTGGCCAGGATTAAACCTGTGTTTAAAGCTGTGGCTCCACCATGGAGTTTAAACCTTGTTCTTAACGTTTTACAGGGTGTTCCGTTTGAACCCCTTCATTCCATTGATATAAAGTTGTTATCTTGGAAAGTTCTATTTTTAATGGCTATTTCCTCGGCTCGAAGAGTCTCTGAGTTATCAGCCTTACATTGTGATTCTCCTTATTTGATTTTTCACTCGGATAAGGTAGTTCTGCGTACTAAGCCTGGGTTCTTACCTAAGGTAGTCACTAACAGGAATATCAATCAGGAGATTGTTGTTCCATCCTTGTGCCCAAATCCTTCTCCGAGGAAGGAACGTCTTTTGCACAACCTGGATGTAGTTCGTGCCCTTAAATTTTATTTACAGGCAACTAAAGATTTTCGACAAACGTCTTCCCTGTTTGTCGTTTACTCTGGTCAGAGGAGAGGTCAAAAAGCTTCTGCTACCTCTCTCTCTTTTTGGCTTCGTAGCATAATTCGTTTAGCTTATGAGACTGCTGGACAGCAGCCTCCTGAAAGAATTACAGCTCATTCCACTAGAGCTGTGGCTTCCACTTGGGCCTTTAAGAATGAGGCCTCTGTTGAACAGATTTGCAAGGCTGCAACTTGGTCTTCGCTTCATACTTTTTCCAAATTTTACAAATTTGACACTTTTGCTTCCTCGGAGGCTATTTTTGGGAGAAAGGTTCTTCAGGCAGTGGTTCCTTCTGTATAAAGAGCCTGCCTATCCCTCCCGTCATCCGTGTACTTTTGCTTTGGTATTGGTATCCCACAAGTAATGATGACCCGTGGACTGATCACACTTAACAGAAGAAAACATAATTTATGCTTACCTGATAAATTCCTTTCTTCTGTAGTGTGATCAGTCCACGGCCCGCCCTGTTTTTTAAGGCAGGTAAATATTTTTTAAATTATACTCCAGTCACCACTACACCCTTGGCTTCTCCTTTCTCGTTGGTCCTTGGTCGAATGACTGGAGGTGACGTAGAGGGGAGGAGCTATATAGCAACTCTGCTGGGTGAATCCTCTTGCACTTCCTGTAGGGGAGCAGTTAATATCCCACAAGTAATGATGACCCGTGGACTGATCACACTACAGAAGAAAGGAATTTATCAGGTAAGCATAAATTATGTTTTTCTGTTAGGTGAGTGCTTCTTCTATGGGGCCTGCATGAATCTTGTATTCAGCTTTGTAATTTTTGATAGTGTCATGGAGGCCTATGTATCAAAGGTCTTGCGGACCTGATCCGACATTGCGGATCAGGTCCGCAAGACCTCACTGAATGTGGAGAGCAATACACTCTCCGTATTCAGCATTGCACCAGCAGCTCACAAGAGCTGCTGGTGCAACGCCGCCCCCTGCAGACTCGCGGCAAATCGGCCGCCAGCAGGGAGGTGTCAATCAACCCGATCGTACTCGATCGGGTTGAATTGTGGCGATTCCTGTCTGCCTGCTCAGAGCAGGCGGACAGGGTTATGCAGCAGTGGTCTTTAGGCCGCTGCTTCATAACTGCTGTTTCTGGCGAGTCTGAAGACTCGCCAGAAACACGGGCCCACAAGCTCCATACAGGAGCTTGATAAATGGGCCTTATGGTGTGGCGTTGCTTTGTTCTTTTGGAATGTTGCATTTGCTATGTAAGAATTGAACACACATCTAATAAACTCTTGGGGGTCAATTTATCAAGTTCCGTACGGTGCTTGATGTCCCGTGGAAGGCTCGCCGGAAACAGAAGTTATGAAGCAGCGGTCTAAAGAAGGCTGCTCCATAACTTATCCGCCTGCTCTGAGGCGGCGGTCAGAAATCAACCAGATCAAATACGATCGGGTTGATTGACACCGCCTGCTAGTGGCTGATTGGCACCATTCACAAGAACTGCTGGTGCAATGATAAATGCAGAGAGCGTATGCTGTCGGCATTTATCGATGAGCGGTGGACATGATACGCTACATCATATCATGTCCGTCTGCACTTCAATAAATTTACCCCTTGGTTGTTATTCTTGCTAATAGTCTTGTATCCTTTGCTCCTCACCTAACTGTTCCTTATACCTGATGATCATTACTGATATGTGCTTCTGCTGGCAAATGCCTGCTGTTTCTTCTTGCAGACAGATTTTGCTTTATACTCAATTTTTTATTGTTGCTTGAATTCTTGCTGGTTACTACTGCCTGTATTCCTGCTGACCATTACTGCCTGTATTCCTGCTTACCATTACTGCCTGTATTCCTGCTGACCATCACTGCCTGTATTCCTGCTGATCATTACTGCCTGTATTCCTGCTGACCATCACTGCCTGTATTCCTGCTGATCATTACTGCCTGTATTTCTGCTGATCATTACTGACTGTATTCCTGCTGACCATTTCTGCCTGTGTTACTGCTTACCATTACTGTCTGTATTCCGGATGCCTATTACTGCCTGTATTCCTGCTGATCATCGCTGCCTGTATTAATACTTACCATTACTGTCTGTATTCCTGCTGATCATTACTGCCTGTATTCCTGCTGATCATTACTGCCTGTATTCCTGCTTACCTGCCATTACTGCCTGTATTCCTGCTGATCATTACTGCCTGTATTCCTGCTGATCATTACTGCCTGTATTCCTGCTTACCTGCCATTACTGCCTGTATTCCTGCTGATCATTACTGCTTGTATTCCTGCTGATCATTACTGCCTGCATTCCTGCTGACCATTACTGCCTGTATTCCTGCTGACCATCGCTGCCTGTATTCCTGCTGACCACCACTGCCTGTATTCCTGCTGATCATTACTGCCTGTATTCCTGCTGATCATTACTGCCTGTATTCCTGCTTACCATCACTGCCTGTATTCCTGCTGATCATTACTGCCTGTATTCATGTTTACCATTACTGCCTGTATTCCTGCTGATCATTACTGCCTGTATTCCTGCTGATCATTACTGCCTGTATTCCTGCTTACCATCACTGCCTGTATTCCTGCTGATCATTACTGCCTGTATTCATGTTTACCATTACTGCCTGTATTCCTGCTGATCATTACTGCTTGTATTCCTGCTGACCATTACTGCCTGTATTACTGCTTACCATTACTGTATTCCTGCTGACCATCACTGCCTGTATTCCTGCTGACCACCACTGACTGTATTCCTGCTGATCATTACTGCCTGTATTCCTGCTGACCATTACTGCCTGTATTCCTGCTTACCATCACTGCCTGTATTCCTGATGCCTATTACTGCCTGTATTCCTGATGCCTATTACTGCCTGTATTCCTGCTGACCATCACTGCCTGTATTCCTGCTGACCATTACTGCCTGTATTACTGCTTACCATTACTGTATTCCTGCTGACCATCACTGCCTGTATTCCTGCTGACCACCACTGACTGTATTCCTGCTGATCATTACTGCCTGTATTCCTGCTGACCATTACTGCCTGTATTACTGCTTACCATTACTGCCTGTATTTCTGATGCATATTACTGCCTATATTCCTACTGACCATTACTGCCTGTATCCTTGCTTACCATTACTGCCTGTATTCCTGCTGACCATTACTGCCTCTATTCCTGCTGCCCATTACTGCTTGTATTCCTGCTGCCCATTACTGTCTGTATTCCTGCTGACCATTACTGCCTCTATTCCTGCTGCCCATTACTGCTTGTATTCCTGCTGCCCATTACTGTCTGTATTCCTGTTGACCATTACTGCCTGTATTTCTGCTGCCCATTACCGCCTGTATTCCTGCTGAACATTACTGCCTGCATTCCTGCTGATCATTACTGCCTGTATTCCTGCTGCCCTTTACTGCCTGTATTCCTGCTGACCATTATTGTCTGTATTCTTGCTGCCCATTACGTACTGTATTCCTGCTGATATTACTACCTGCATTCCTGCTGCCCATTACTGCCTCTATTCCTGCTGCCCACTACTGCTTGTATTCCTGCTGACCACTACTGCCTGTATTCCTGCTGACCATCACTGCCTGTATTCCTGCTGACCATCACTGCCTGTATTCCTGCTGACCATTACTGCCTGGATTACTGCTTACCATTACTGCCTGTATTCCTGTTGATCATCACTGTCTGTATTTCTGCTGAACATTACTGCCTGTATTCCTGATGCCTATTGCTGCCTGTATTCCTGATGCCTATTACTGCCTGTATTCCTGATGCCTATTACTGCCTGTATTCCTGCTGACCATCACTGCCTGTATTCCTGCTGACCATTTCTGCCTGTATTACTGCTTACCATTACTGTCTGTATTCCTGATGCCTATTACTGCCTGTATTCCTGCTGACCATCACTGCCTGTAGTCCTGCTGACCATTACTGCCTCTATTCCTGCTGCCCATTACTGCTTGTATTCCTACTGCCCATTACTGTCTGTATTCCTGCTGACCATTACTGCCTGTATTCCTGCTGCCCATTACTGCTTGTATTCCTGCTGCCCATTACTGTCTGTATTACTGCTGACCATTACTGCCTGTATTCCTGCTGCCCATTACTGCCTGTATTCCTGCTGAACATTACTGCCTGTATTCCTGCTGACCATTGCTGCCTGTATTACTGCTTACCATTACTGCCTGTATTCCTGCTGATCATTACTGCCTCTATTCCTGCTGCCCTTTACTGCCTGTATTCCTGCTGACCATTATTGTCTGTATTCTTGCTGCCCATTACGTACTGTATTCCTGCTGATATTGCTATCTGCATTCCTGCTGCCCATTACTGCCTCTATTCCTGCTGCCCACTACTGCTTGTATTCCTGCTGACCACTACTGCCTGTATTCCTGCTGACCATCACTGCCTGTTTTCCTGCTGACCATCACTGCCGGTATTCCTGCTGACCATTACTGCCTGGATTACTGCTTACCATTACTGCCTGTATTCCTGTTGATCATCAGTGTCTGTATTTCTGCTGAACATCACTGCCTGTATTTCTGCTGATCATTACTGCTTGTATTACTGCTTACCATTACTGCCTGTATTCCTGATGCCTATTACTGCCTGTATTCCTGCTGACCATCACTGCCTGTATTACTGCTTACCATTACTGCCTGCATTCCTGCTGACCATTTCTGCCTGTATTACTGCTTATCATTACTGTCTGTATTCCTGATGCCTATTACTGCCTGTATTCCTACTGACCATCACTGCCTGTATTACTGCTTACCATTACTGCCTGTGTTCCTGCTGATCAATATTGCCTGTATTCCTGCTAATCATTACTGCCTGTATTCCTGCTTACCGTTACTGCCTGTATTCCTGCTTACCATTACTGCCTGTATTCCTGCTGACCATCACTGCCTGTATTCCTGCTGACCATTACTGCCTGTATTACTGCTTACCATTACTGCCTGTATTCCTGCTGACCATCACTGCCTGTATTCCTGATGACCATTACTGCCTGTATTCCTGCTGACCATTACTGCCTCTATTCCTGCTGCCCAATACTGCCTGTATTCCTGCTGACCATTACTGACTCTATTCCTGCTGACCATTACTGTCTGTATTCCTGCTGACATTCCTGCTGACTTTTACTGCTTGTATTCCTGTTGCCCATTACTGTCTGTATTCATTCTGCCCATTACTGTCTGTATTCCTGCTGACCATTACTGTTTGTATTCCTGCCGACCACTACTGTCTGTATTCCTGCTGACCACTACTGTCTGTATTCCTAATGCTCATTATTGCTTGTATTCCTGCTGCCCATTACTGTCTGTATTCCTGCTGCCCATTACTGTCTGTATTCCTGCTGACCACTACTGTCTGTATTCCTGCTGAGCACTACTGTCTGTATTCCTACTCCCCAATTCTGCTTGTATTCCTTCTGACCAATACTTCCTGTATTCCTGCTGCCCATTACTGCTTATATTTCTGCTTACCAGGAGGGGAGGGGTAGAGAGGGGCAAAGTTCCCTACGCTACAGAACAAAAAAGTAAGGCAGGAGAGAGGGAGGGATAGAGATGCCATACACTACAGAAAACAAAATTTATCAAATAAAAAATAAAAAATAAAATAAGTATACATGTTCACTGGCAGACTAGCTGCCAGTAACAAAGATGGTGGACAGTAGTGTGAGGGGAAGGGTTAGAGTGCTGGTTGTGGGGGGTGGGGATTAGGGTGGTGATGGGGGGGTGAGGAGTGATCCCTACACTACATAAAAAAAAATATTAAGAAAAATAAAAAAGTTATAAAATCTGCATACCGGCAGTCTGTCTGCCAGTACCTAACATGGTGGTGACAAGTGTGGAGGGGGTAGAGCACTGCCGGGATGTAAGCTTTTTCCTTTCATCCTATTGGATAATTTGATTTGAAGATTCAAATCAGCCAATAGGAATGCAAGGATACCCCTATATAAAATCTTAATTGTGCCGCTGGCATTGCCGCCGCCATCGACGCTGACCTCGCTGCCGACACCGGGGATGAAGGTAGAAGATGGGCCACAGATGGAAGAAGATTGGATGAAGATGGAGTGCCCCCGGAATGAAGATGGAGCACCGCCCATCATCATCGGTGAGTACCAATTTTGGGTCTAGACTTAGATTTTTTTTATTTTTGGGGGTTGGATTTGTTTTTTAAATTAGGATTTTTTAATTTTATTTGGGCAGCTAAAGAGCTGAATGCCATTTTAAGGGCAATGTCCATCCAAATGCAATTTTTGGGGCAATGGGTAGTTTAGGATTTTTTTAGGTAGGTTTTTTTTTTTTATTTTGGGGGTTGGTGGTTGTAATGTTAGGGGGTTATTGTATTTTTTAAGCAAAAGAGCTGTTTGCTTTAGGGCAATGCCCTACAAAAGGCCCTTTTAAGGGATATTGGTAGTTTATTTTTAGAATAGGGCTTTTTTATTTTGGTATGTTTTTTTTAAGGGGTATTAGAGAAGGAATATTTTTTTTATTTTTTAGTAATTTCCTTTGTTATTTTTTGTAAATGTTGATTTTTTTATTTTTTGTAATGGTAGGGTTTTTTTTCTGTAAATGTTAGTTTTTTTGTTGTAATGTAAGTTTTGTATTTTTTGTAATGTAATTTTTTTATTTTTTGTAATGTAGGTTTTTTTAAGTAATGGTGGTTTTTCTTTCATTTCATTTAATTTTACAGGTACGTTTTTATTTCTTTTAAGGTAGAATATTTTAAAGTTAATTTATGGGTATTTTAATTGGGGTTAAGTTAAGGGGTGTTAGGGTAGGGGGTTTAGATGATGGGATGGCGGTTTAGGGGTTAATAGTTTATTTAGATAGTTTGCGTTATGGGGGGATGGGGGTTTAGGAGTTAATAGTTTATTTATATAGTTTGTGATGGGGGGATAGCAGTTTAGGGGTTAATAGTTTTATTTTGGGTTGGCGATGTGGGGGGATGGCGTATTAGAGGTTATTAGGCTAGTGGCTTAGGATAGGGTTAGAGTTTTTTCAATTTTTTTGTCATTTTCACAAGTTTTTCTCCATTAATTTCCATGGGGGAACACATGCATGTGCACGCAAAATCTCCACTAGCGCTTTTTGCGCTTTTTGGGCTACCACAAGCGCAAAATAAGGATTTTTTCAACTTGTAATATGAGTGGATCTCAAGAAGCGCAAAAAGCATTTAAAAAAAAATAAATCAGTTTTTTATTGAAAGCAAAACAAATTGTACAGAGTATCGCATTTTCCATTCTACAATTAGATTACTGGCAACCAGTACCAGAAAAACTTACTCATCAAGTAAATCTGGTATACAGTGTGAACAACAAGAGAAGCATAAAAGAAAAAGGAGGAAACAGCCCTCATAGCCGCTCAAGATTCTAGTTTGGGGAAGATATACGCCTCCCGCCTTGACAGTTGGTTAGTTGTATTAGCTTCTCCGATCCACCACAGGGTGGAGAAAGGTGTGTTGTGCGTAATTAGTTGTATCTCGCTTGTGCAGTGCTACAATTTGGGGTGTTCTGCCGCTATACGTGTTTACTCTCTGCCCACTTCTGTAGCATAAGGTCATGTATGTCTGCTGTACCATGTTGGAGATGGTGGTACCTTTCTAACGGTAGCAGAATGTCTACCTGCTGCTGCCACTCCTCTATTGTTGGGGCTATCCGTGTCTTCCATTGTTTTTGGATTAACATTTTGGCGCTGTTCAACATGACCAGCAACAAGGCGCTGTTCTGCTTGCTCTCTAATTTGGGCAGCGGCATGAATAGTATCGTTTTGGGGCTATTTTGCAGTGGCTTACCTATAGTGTGTTCTATGTAGCTCAATATATCCACCCAATACTTGTCTAATTTAGGGCAGTGCCACCAGATATGCCCTGGAGTTCCCTCTCCCCCACAATCCCTCCAGCACATGCCTGAGGCTGACCTATAGATTCAGTGTAGCCTACTGGGGGTAAGGTACCACTTGAATAAAAATGTGTAACTAGACTCCTGTACTCTTACAGAAATTGAGGCTTTTTTAGTAATCTGAAACGCAGCCTGCCATTCACTATCACTTATTTCAATGTGTAGTTCCTTCTCCCAAGCCCTGGTGTATGTGGGAAGAACACGTGTCCCCCCTACTAATAGTAGTTTGTATGTTAGTGATATGGCATGTACCGTGGGGGAATCCCGCATGCACATGTTTTCGAATGCGAATTTGGATGCGGTTTCCCGCGTGGGTAGAGTCCTGTTTCTGTCTGGCGTGCATAAGGATTTCTTCCTTGTCTTTAAAGGGGAGAAGTTTAAGAATGACATCTCTGGGGGGTGCTTTGGGTGGTGGCTTGGCTTGTAGGGCACGGTGCGCTCTTTCAATAACCACCTCAGGTGCGCCACTATCTCCTTTAAGTGTTCGAAACATTTTTTGAAAGCAACCCTCCAGAGCTGCTGTTTGGATAGTCTCCGATATGCCACGTATCTGAAGGTTGTTCCTCCTGTGCCTGTTATCCAGGTCCTCTACCTTTTCCAGGAGATGATGGATAGTTTCATCTTGCTCATATGGCAAACAGGACATATGTCGGATATCATTATATGTTGTGTTGTGATTCTCTTCTAGGTTTGTAACTCTTTGTGTCACTCTTGATAGGTCCCTTTTCAGGTCTGGGTACCAGGTTTTCTGACATAATTTCTTTGACGTCATCTTTGGTGCAGAGAGACTGTAACTCTTCTTTTGTAAGGTTAGAAGAGCTGTGTATTGCTGGTAGTGGGGCCTGATGTACCTCTGTTTGTGTAGGGGGCGTTGGGGGCATTATAGTGGCCTGTGTCAAGTGAGGGTCTGCTGGCTTCAGGTATTGTTGCAGCATTTTGGAGTTTGTAGCCCCGTCTGGTTTGTTCTGTTTACGGCCTGGCATGTTCTGCTAATAGGTGGTTTGATGAGGGGTGTGAGTCTGTGAGTATATATGCAGGTATTAAGCGGTGTGCTCTGTTGTGATGCCCATTGGGCCTAGGGATTTGTGGTGGGAGCTGACAAATCCGGCAGGTTAAAGCGGCAGTCTCCTTGGCTATTCTTTTCTGTTCGCAACCCTCTTTTGCTTGCGATGGATTGGATTTATGAGGTTAACTATGTATTTACTGTTGTGCAACCCCCAGAGATTGTACGTCTGCTATTTTAGGCCTGTCTGCCTTGTGTGTCAGCACTTATGAGAGAGGACTAAGAAAGATGCAGGGCCTGCACGTGTCTCTCAGATCAATTTCCCTATGCCTGTCCTCAGTGAGGGGTGGGGACATGGAATATGTTGCAGTAAGAGCTTGGTTGTAGCTTGATTATTTGATGAAATTTAGGCCAGAACCTTTCATAAAAATGTCCCTGTATTTGCCCTCTGTGAGGGGTGATGATACTAGATATATATTAATGTGGGCCCTGTTGCACTTTAATCTAGTTAAGCCCAATTGCGGCCCTAAGCTGCTCTCTGTTCACTGCGCAGTATTCAAGTGGGGCTAGTTAGTGCAGAGCAGTCTCTTACTGATTATTGTGCTGGGGGCCTGATCTTTTTCACAGGTGTGTGGATTACCCTGTGTGGGTCCTTGTGTTCTGACCCCTCTCTTGTTCCCCCCTGTGGCCTAGCACTTGCCTGAGGCTCCGAGTCGGTATGCTTTGTTCATAGGCTGTGTGGCATGTTCTATTGGAGCGACTGTCTTGTGGCTTTGATCCTGGAGCAGTCCGCTAGCTGCTCTGGTAATGTTTCAGCTCCCTGCACTTCTTGCAATCTGTGTAGCTGCTGGAGCCGTGATCACACCTGCTGCTGTCTGCGGCCCTCACGCGGGGTGTCAGCCCGCCAAAACTTTCAGGTGCCACAATAGCGACGGCTTCCCCCAATGCGGCTTCTCATCGATCCTCCGGTATTCAGGGTGGACAGCAGCTCACTGGGGTATGGTTTTGGGTGTTTGGCTGGTCATGTACATTGGGCTTGGGTAGTGTGGGTCTAGGAGCTGTCTTTTCACACGGCCATGTCCCTGAACAGCCAAGCTCTGCCCCCTTCACTAGCCAAAATTTTAGATTTACCGTGGCACTTGTAATCTTGCCCAAAGTGTTTTAAATTTATTGCTAAATGTAATATTCATAGCTGGCCCAGGTATAGGACTACTGCTTTCCTTGACAAAGCTGACAGAGAACAGGGAAATGTAAGTCGGAACTTCTTCTACAAACAATCAACGTCATCTATTGCCAGTTTCTCACAAAAGGTGGAGTTTCGCCCTGCCGGTCTTAGACTCATATGTGGGGAGTAGTGTTCTAACTATTACCTATCCGCATCCATCTGGACTTGTGGCTTATTCTACACAGTTTATTTGAACTGCCTCATATTGAGACTCCATATGTGTGACATATATACTGTGCATTTGACGGTTTTATACCTTTTTAAAAAAAAATATTTTGTATTGAAGTTATTACATACATATAACATATAGAACATGTTCTGTCAGACACATACACCATGTACATAATATTGGCAACCATACAATATGTCATAAACTAACATACATCGTTAATAGTCGAAGGGAAGGCATTGAGCATAGTTAGTACAGTCACAGAAGTTAATATAGAAGTAATTGCGTTCAAGTAACCTATAATATATTACTATCCTTCGTTGATTATATATGTTGCTTATGTAGGTGCCCTAGTACTGTATGAAAGAACCTATATAGTAATTACCTCATATTAATTTTAAGATTATGGAAGGGTTTATCAATAACTTCTATGGGTAAGCACACATATACAGATTTTAGGGATTTAAACAAGGGATCTGTGTCCTGTAGCTTAACAGATAAACTATGTGGGGTGGGGGGGGGAGCGGAGCTTGCGATGTTCAAGACGACTTATAACTCCCATGGAATTCCATGCCTTAACGGGAAGTGCATCTAACTTTGTAGGGTCAACAGATTTAAAAAAAGTATACTGGGCTTAGCTGCAACATCACTACTAGACTTATGGGGAGGTACCCCTATCACACTTGATTTGGGGGTAATGCTCAAATATATAGCACTTAAGGGGAAATACTGAGTCAAATATCTAGGTATCATAAGGTAGTCTAAAATATTCTAATGCAGAGTACTTTGCCTAATCTGCTAAATAAGTATCTGACAGGGATAAGAGCCAGCAAAATTTGTAATAATAAGGATCCTGGGTTTAATACTTTCTAGGCCCAAGGTAATATCAAACATGGAGGAAATTAAAAGTCTGTATGGGTCACATACTAACAAAAATATAACTTGTAATAAGGCAACACTCCAGCCTCATTACAATTTTAATTGACAAATGAAACAAAGGCTTAGTCCTAGTCCGGGTAATATACAGTATTTATAAAATAGGTATAAAGCCTAAGAAGGGGAAGCCGGTGATGTATAAAGACCATTTTCCAATGCTAGTTAGTAAAGTCGCATAACTAATAAGTAATTTTCAGCGTGTGGTATACTTCTAGATAAACAAAAAACTACAGAACAAGTAAACATTATCATATTATATATAATCAGAGTATATAAACTTTAGTGTAACTACATATGACTCCATGAATCCTTAAGCTCCCCCTGCCAGTAAGAAAACAACCTCTTGTCATTTAGGTCAATAATAAGGAGCTAAAAGTGACTATTAAAGTTATAGTGTAGCTAGAAATATTGAGCCTAACATAGCCCATATAGGTATATGAGAGTAGATACATGCAACTATGAATTTGTCTAATAGTAGCAAATATATAAATTGAAGCTTGCATGTCTCTTAACATAATAAGCATAGACATTGGGGCCTATTTATCAAAGGTCTTGCGGACCTGATCCGACAGTGCGGATCAGGTCCGCAAGACCTCGCTGAATACGGCGAGCAATACGCTCTCCGTATTCAGCATTGCACCAGCAGCTCAGAAGAGCTGCTGGTGCAATGCCACCCCCTGCAGACTCGCGGCCAATCGGCCGCCAGCAGGGGGGTGTCAATCAACCGAACCCCCTGCAGACTCGCGGCCAATCGCCCGCCAGCAGGGGGGTGTCAATCAACCCAATCATACTTGATCGGGTTGAATTCCGGCGATTCCTGTCCGCCTGCTCAGAGCAGGGTGACAGGGTTATGGAGCAGCGGTCTTTGTGACCGCTGCTTCATAATTGCTGTTTCTGGCGAGTCTGAAGACTCGCCAGAAACACGGGCCCACATTGATAAATGGGCCCCTATGTGCAATAAGCAAACGTGTAAGTTACAATAAACTCCCAAATGTCATAAATGTGCATAGCTAACAAGGATATACTAGGCAAGGTAGTTTCAGGGAGTAAGAGCTATAAATATTATATAAGACCGAAGGCTCCTTTTCTTTCAGCATCAGATTGTACGATGTTAGGCTCTAAAACATTCTCATGGAGCACAACTAAAGCTATAAGCGATATAAAACTGAACAAGAAAATCAACACATATTTATAAAGTAGTGCAGAAACACTGGCAATAGGATGCCACGCAAAAGGTACTAAGAGAACAGTCTCATTAACACACATATATACATGTAAAGTTTCTGCTAAGTAGGCAACTAACTATAATCAAACCCTTGTCTCATACATAGTCACAGGTCCATAGTTTCCTGCATCTCTGTCATCATTTAAAGACCCCGCAATTCAGAGACTGCTACTAAAAAGGCAAGGCAATTTCTTAGCCCACACCGGCTTTTTGAGAGGCATGCAAACCCGCAAGGGTATTGTGAGAAATAATATTCATCCAGCATCTTAAGTGGTCCCAGTCCATATGCCGGTGTATATACCCATCCCAGGCAGTGGAAAAATGACACCGTTCCCGGAACAAGCACTTTACAAATTGTTATGAGGGCTGCGTCCTCCACATCATGGGCTCGTTTGCTATCAGGAGCTATATAGGAAATCACTTGCCATTTATGGGGGGTCACCAAGTATTTTCCCTGGGTAGATGCCTCTATCTCTGGCTGGGGTTTCCCTGAGCCAAATACTTCTGAACGGTCCAATTGTCTACCTGAATGGCATACGCTGCTTGAGCTAGTGCTTCCTGTACAGCAAGCTGTGCAGCCGGACTCTCCACCCCGCACTGTGGGATCATAACCTCCGGCCTGCCGTCCCCCATATGTCACGCTGAGAAGGTGATGGACACTGGGGCCTCAAAGCGCCACTACCCTGATAGCCGGCCATGCAGTAGTATGTATAGGCTTTGAATGCTAGTATAGGCAACACTTCAACTGATCTGGACAACAGTGTGAGTTCGTGTTCAAGCTCAATTTGACAAGCATCCAGGAGATTACTTATCTCCCTAACTATGTATGTTGTCAGATCAATAATGTATTAGTGTTGAGGGTGCCTCTGTGGGATATTGTCAAGCCGTAGTTAGCCAAACTCACTTCCACCACTAATCGTCACGTGTATAGAAAGATGGCTGCTCTTGGAGTCTCAATTCAGCAAGATAGGTGCCACAGCTTCTGGGTTCCATTCATCAAGTGTCTCTCTCTACAATTTTAGCTGATTAAGCCGCTAGAGCCCGTAGATTCACATTGGTAATAAAGCCTGAGAGCTGGAACGGTCGCCAAATTTGGATTTTTATATAAAATATAGCTAGAGCTGCCGTGATGTGCAACTGTTCAGCTCCAGAGTTAGCTCCGCCCCCAGACGGTTTTATACCTTTTTAATAATTTTAATAAATTGTATACTTTCAACCTACTTCGTGGATGACTGTTTACCCACCAGTATAAAAGAGGGTGTACGCATGAAATAGAGCTGATCTTAGCTCTATTAAACGTGAGTAGTGAATCTTCACAATCGCATATTACAGCATTGTATTTACAATATTACGCTATGTTATATCCTTCTTCTATTTGAGGGACATCTGGAAATATCACTCCATATTATTACATCTAGAGTGGATGAAAATACCTTGGATTTCTACTAAAAGGCACAGTCCTGAACTTTTTAAGATCGAATATATCCTTTTTTCTCTTTATTTGTTTTGGTTCTTCTTCACCAAGATCACATTTATTGTTACTTATTATTTTTGCATTGTGATTTATTGTATATTTATTTCACATAGGACTACTTGGAGTTATATTCCTATTAAATATCAATATGAATTTACAAATAAAAATATAATCAAGCACATATCTCCAAAATTCCAACTAGGTATAGGTCAATAAATATTACATATGTCAATAAATTAAGAAATTTAATAAAACCCCACATAGCTTTCTCTCTTCTCTCTTTCTCTCTTCTCTCTTTCTCTCTAGAGGCGATCATAGGTAAGGAGTGCAGGTGTTAAAGATAACTTTTATAGTCTAAGGTAGGTTATAGCAACAAACTTGTTATGGTGCGATTTTAGAGAAATCCAGTGTTGGATGGAAGTGTTAACACAACATTAACTTACACATACACTAAAAGTCCGACTGCACGCACTGAGCAAAATAGTAAAATGGTAACCTAGTACCAAAATGGAGCCTTAAACTACCTTTAGCTGTCTACAACTTTGGTAGCTTATGTCTCCATTTTTAACGACTCAATGGAAAGGAGCCCATATTTGGAAATTAAGCCATAGAACTTACCTTTAAAAACATTTTGGACAGTTTCAGTAAAGATGTTGAACTGCAACCACCAAGTGACTCAACATGCTAGTCATATAAATTATTGGAAAAAAGATCTTCTACATTATTTATATATATATATATATATATATATATATATATATATTTTATACAGTTTCTATTCCAACAAGCAGAAAACAAATTAAATACTTATTACAAAGCTTCTTACAGAACAAGCATTCTCACATAAAATTTTAATATATTAAATACTCTCAAATAAAATTAGATTTTTCTATACACCTTAGCCCCTTAAGCCAATATAACGTATATATTGGTGCTCCGGTTCCATATGAAGGCAGATACCATTTTGTTACAGACGGTGACACTGAGCTATTTGGAGGGATCAGAGAGGTGGGAGGGTTGAGGACGATCACTACACTACAGAAAAAATAATAATATATACATATATATACTGTATATATATAAAAAATATTATTTAAAAAATTAACCCTAAACTGCATACTGGCAGACTGTCTGCCAGTACCTAAGTTGGTGGTGACCAGTGGGGGATGGGGGATGGAAGAGAACTGCTTGAAAGGGATCAGTTAGGAAACTGGGGGTGGGAAGTGACGGGTGGGAGGGTAATCTCTATACTTAAGCTAAAATTAACTTTACAAGCTACCTGATTAACTCATTCACTGCCGAGAATAATAGAAGTGTGGTGCACAGCTGCAATCAGCGGCATTCTAATTACCAAAAAAGCAATGGTTAAGCCATGTATGTCTGCTATTTCTGAACAAAGGGGATACCAGAGAAGCTTTTACAATCATTTGTGCCATGATTGCACAAGAGGTATATAAAAAATTTCAGTGAGAAACTTAAAGTTTGTGAAAAAGTTAACGTTTTTTTTTATGATCGCATTTAGCTGTAAATGGTGGCATGAAATATACCAAATGGGCCTAGATCAGTACCTTGAGTTGTCTTTTTTTTTTTTAAAAATCTATCTTTTGATAGTTAAATAAAAACAAAAAAAAGGCTCTATTTCTGTTTAAATTCAGTGTTAGCAAAAAATGCTAATAAATCTCCGGTATTTTGAGCAATGTCATGGATACCAGGCTGCAAGGGTTAAACCCCTACCCCTTATAACCTTGTTGTTTCTCAGTGGTTTTGGGCTCCTCAGAGCAACCACAATCCCTGGAAGCTTTGGTTTGCTTGTCTTGTGAAAAGCTGGTGTATGATCAGGAAAACCCTCCTAGGCTGGCCAGGCCCCGGTCGGCTGCCTCACCACGGACACCCGCCTAACCCCTCTCAGGCTGTCTGGGCTCCTGGAACTCCAGGTCGACCACAGGACACCCGCTTACTTTACCCCTGGTCGCTACAGCAACCATGTGCCCCAGAGCTCCGCTCTTTTGGGGATTAGTAGCCCCTAGGGGGGACAAGAGGTGGGGGAATTACCGGAGGGGAGCTGCTTTGGGAACTGGGGGTTTTGGACACCCCTAGCCCCATAACTTCAATGGGCTGTACCTCCGGTCCCCAATAACGAATCACGCCGCTTTTTGGACTGCGGCATCTGGGAACCGAGAGCTTTCAAATGACACCCTGTAAGTGCCACCGCTCCCCTGGGATCACCCCAAAACCATCACCACTGTGTCCTGGGATTCTGTGGGACTATGGTTGCTATGGAGGTGCCGGTCAGTCTGGAGGGGCGGGAATGGTGGAAAAACTGTGGCATTGTCTCCCTGTCTTATCAAGATGTGTGTGTGTATAAAAGATGTGTGTTTGTCCCAATAAAGGCAGTTCTTTTTTTCACCTGAATGTTAGTCTGTCTAGTCATTTAGGTGGGCTCCTGCTAGAATAATTTTCCTGGGCTACATAGGAATCACTTTCCTGGGCTACATAGCAGCTTGTTCCAGGCAGCGAAAGGACCTGTTTGGCGGAGCTACCCAGCCGGGGTAGCGAGGGATCCGTCACATTGGTTGGCAGGGGTGGGATGCTTCCGTCTACCTGGAATGTCCAAACCACCAACTGAAGATCTTGCCGGATGGAGCAGTACCATGGGCTCCGGAAGGAAGAATTGAGAACGTTGCTGCAGGCTAGAGGGAAAGTGGCTGGCAACAAGACAAAGACAGTACTCGTAGCCGAACTGATGGAGGACGAACAGGCTGGTGGGTCGGACAGCGACCAAAGCGGAGGATGACCAAGTACAGCCTCCACTCAAGGGACTACAGTGTCCGACATGCAGTGGCAGGTACAGTGGCAACTGGCTCTCTATGGACCTAACTCCCCAGAAGAGATCATTACTCAGATAGTGACTGACGCCACCAAGGTACATATGTTGAAGCTTCAGGAACCCTGCACCAACTCTGTGGGGGACTCCTCAAGTCCGCACCTACCAGGCCGCTGCCCATTGTGCGCATACAGCGACCTCCGACCCCTATGCTGAGTGGACAGGAGAAGAAGTGGGTGTCTTGCACCACATCAGCTCAGTGGGCCAAGACAACCGACACCAACATTGGCAAGATGTCTGGGTCAATGGGCAGGCGGCTCAAGGAATGAGAGATACGGGGGCCACTATCTCTTTGATTGAGCCTCACCTTGTTCCCCCCTCTGGCTGCACTGGACGGACCCTCTCTGTAGGGGTAGTGGGAGGTGCTGTTCTGAGGGTTCCTACAGCCTGGATCCATTTGGACTGGAAAACCGATGCCCGCAATGTAGAAGTGGGGGTTATGCTAAACATCCCTGCCTAGGTCCTGTTGGGAAACGACCTCGGCCACCTTGTCTCTGCCTTTTTGGGGAATATCTCTCCAGACACCTGCCCTGTGACTACCCACCAGCTAGCCAGATGCCAAGCCACCTCACCAACTCTGGGGACCCAGGTAAGACCTACTGTCCCGACTCCTACCTTACCCCAACTGACCGCCCCCACTAAACCCGAACTTGCTGACACCCCCTCCTAGGCAACTCCTTTCGACTTTGCCAAAGAGACCTTGAGCGACCCGACCCTAGCCCCTTGCTGAGACTGAGTAGGTGCTGAAGCCCAGGGCCCCGGAGATGAACGGTTCCAGTGGGAGGGTGAGCTCCTGTACCAGATCTCCAAGAGGAGAAAAGGACCGGTGCCCAAATGCCAGCTGGTCGTACCGAAGAAGTTTCGGTCCAACCTGCTGAAAATAGGGCATGACATTCCCTTAGCTGGCCACTTTGGAAAACAAAGGACCCACCACCACTTAACTCAAACCTTCTTCTGGCCAGGCATTACAGCCGATATTAAGGAATACTGTAAATCCTGTGAGGTTTGCCAGAAGGTAGGAAAGACGGGAGATCATACGAAAGCTGCACTCCATCCCCTGCCCATTATTGATGAACCCTTTAGCCGAGTAGCAGTAGATATCATGGGGCCATTAGCTCGGCCCAGCCCCTCAGGGAAGAAATACATCCTTACGGTGATAGACTATGCCACCCGATACCCAGAGGCAATCCCCTTGGCCAATATCCAGGCGGAGACCATAGCAGATGCAATGCTCCGGATATTCACCAGGATAGGCTTCCCTCGGGAAGTGGTTTCCGATCAGGGAACACAGTTCACTGCAGAAATCACTCAACAACTCTGGAAGTTATGCGGGATTAAACCCCTGCACAGTGCCCCTTACCATCCCCAGATGAATGGGCTGTGTGAGAGGTTTAACGGGACCCTAAAGCAACTGCTTTGGACGTTCTCAGCCACTCACAGGGACTGGGAAAAATTCCTGCCGCATATCATCTTTGCATATCGAGAGGTGCCTCAGGAATCCACAGGTTTTTCCCCCTTTGAACTACTGTATGGTCGAAAGGTTAGGGGCCCGCTAGATTTGGTACGAGCCCACTGGGAGGGAGCCACAGGGAGAGATGAGCACTCTGTCATGGGGTATGTACTCCAGCTCAGGGACCAGCTGCAGGACCTGACAGCCCAGGTCCGTAAGAACCTTCAGGCCTCTCAGCACAAACAGAAGCGATGGCATGATCGCAATGCCTGTACCCAAACCCTAATAGTGGGACAGAAGGTCCTCGCCCTGAATCCTGTCAAAACAGACAAGCTACAGGCCTCTTGGTAAGGACCCTACCGGGTTGTGGAACAACTGAACAACACCACATACCTGGTAGCGAAGTGTTCAGATGAAAGGACGGTCTGACCTTTCATGTGAACATGTTGAAGGCATACATAGAAAGACCCAGAGATGTGGAAGCTATCTGTGCGCCAGCAGTGGAGGACTCTGAAAGTCTTTCAGTGCCGGAGAAGATCTACTGATGCCCCCCAGAGGGTGGATGACATATCCCTAGATGACAGGTTAGAGCCCAGACAGAAAAGTTAGGTCCAGCGACTCCTAGAACAGAGAAGTGACATGTTCTCTACTGTCCCTGGGTTTACCATCACAGCCATCCACCGGGTGGAGACCCCAGGACAGACCCCCCTGTGACAGGCTGCTTACAGGGTCCCAGAGGCTGTCAGGGAAAGTATGCACCGGGAGCTCCGGGGAATGTTGGACCTCGGTGTCATTGAACCATCCAACAGTCCCTGGGCCTCCCCGGTAGTGTTAGTACCTAAGAAGGATGGAACTACCGGTTCTGCATTGACTACCATAGACTCAACTACAGAACCACCACTGACGCCTCTCCCATTCCCCAAATAGATGACCTGTTAGATCAAATCGCCCGGGGCCAATTCTTGACCACCCTTGACCTATGCAAGGGTTTTTGGCAAATTCCCCTCGACCCTGAGTCCATCCCCAAGTCTACCTTCATCACTCCCTTTGGCTTATATCAATTTAAGGTCATGCCGTTTGGAATGAAGAACACCCCAGCCACTTTCCAAAGAATGGTAGACCGCCTGTTAGATGGCCTCCAGGACTATGCCTGTCATCTTAGATCGTCTTTGAGCCGCCGGACTAACCTTGAAGCCAGATAAGTGTACCATTGGGCACTCGGAGGTTCAATACTTGGGCCACCAAGTCAGCTGCGGTAAGCAGTGACACGAACCGGCCAAAGTCAAGGCAGTGGCTAACTGGCCCACCCCCATTACCAAAACCCAAGTCCTTGCCTTTCTGGGTACTGCAGGCTACTACCAGAGGTTTGTCCCCAATTACAGCACCCTCGCCAAACCCCTGACTTACCTGACCCATAAACGACTTCCCCGACAGGTCCTGTGGTCCACCGAGTGTGAACAAGAATTATAGAGTCTTAAGTCTGCCTTAATCTCTGCTCCAGTACTGGCCGCTCCTAACCCAGCCAAATGCTTTTCTCTCCACACAAATGCCTCCATGTTCAGGTTGGGGGCCATACTAAGTCAGGAAGACGAGGAAGGAAAGGACCACCCTGTTGCCTACCTCAGTTGAAAACTGCAACCCCGGGAAGTAGGCTACGCGGCGGTCAAGAAATAGTGTCTGGCGCTGGTATGGGCTTTGAAGAAGTTGCAGCCCTACCTATATGGAAGACCCTTCACCGTCCTCACTGACCATAATCCCCTTTTATGCCTCAACCGAGTTTCCGGGGACAAGGGGAGACTGTTGAGGTGGAGCCTAGCCCTGCAGCCATTAACTTTGACATTCAACACCGACCGGAAAAAAGCAATTGGAATGCTGACGGACTGAAGTGGCATAAATTCCTCGGACATCCCCAGGCCGATCCGTATGTGGATCTAGCCGGGCCTGCCGAACTGGAGGGGGGAGATGTCATGGATACCAGGCTGCAAGGGATAAACCCCTACCCCCTATAACCTCACCCCTGTTGTTTCTCAGTGGTTTTGGTCTCCTCAGAGCAACCACAATCCCTAGAAGCTTTGGTTTACTTGTCTTGTGAAAAGCTGGTGTATGAGCAGGAAAACCCTCCTAGGCTGGCTGGGCCCCTGGAACTCCCGGTCAGCTGCCTCACCACGGACACCCGCCTAACCCCTCTCAGGCTGTCCGGGCTCCAGGAAGACAGCAGGACACCCGCTAACTTTACCCCTGGTCGCTCCAGCAACCATGTTCCCCAGAGCTCCGCTCTTTTGGGGATTAGTAGCCCCTAGGAAGGACAAGAGGTGGGGGAATTACCGGAGGGGAGATGCTTTGGGAACCGGGTGTTTTAGACACCCCTACCCCCATAACTTCAACGGGCTGTATCTCCGGTCCCCAATAACGAGTCATGCCGCTTTTTGGACTGCGGCATCTGGGGACCGAGAGCTTTCAAATGACCCCCGGGATCACCCCAAAACCATCACCACTGTGTCCTGGGATTCTGTGGGACTATGGTTGCTATGGAGGCACCGGACAGTCTGGAGGGGCGGGAATGGCGGGAAAACTGTGGCATTGTCTCCCTGTTTTATCAAGATGTGTGTGTGTGTATAAAAGATATAAAAACAAGAAGAGGGCGCCTCATCGTGTAATCCTGTTTTGTAAGCAGAAGTGTGATGATACTGGTAACGCTTACCGGATATATTGGCACCGTATTATGACCAGTGCAAATTAGCAGGCTAGCACTTAACAGTGGCTAGTACACTGTGTCCAGTTCCACTTGTAGTGACTGCCACTGAATTCAGATGCTGCAAAGCCGTTCAAAGTTCTGATACTGCACAGCTGTTACAAGTACTGGATCTGTTTCCGTGTAACTTGAGGATGTGGAAAAAATATAAGATAACTTCCAAGCTTTAAAAATTATAAACACTTTATTTGTAACGCGTTTCTCAACCAAAAACACTGGTCGTTTCTTCAGACAAAGAAAAGCGAATGCAAGACATTAAAATTTGTAACAAAATATACACATGGTAATTAAAAAACGGAAGTTGTCTTTCATACTATAGCCAATGGCCAGGGATTAAGTTCAAAAAGTGATTAAAAAAGGCACAATTTAGCTATCATTGCCAATTAACCCCTTAGAGGCTATTGCCAGAATGAACTAAACCACATAAAGTAGGTAAAAATCTGTCAAATTAAAGACATTTTAAAACAATGTATATTCTAAAATAATCAAAAAAAGGAGCCCCTAAGGGAACCGTGAGTGGGGTGCGCTGACAAGTTGATATGTTGATAATAACAAATGTGAGTGAGTAATGTCTATGGACAAACCGTATTAGTCCAAATGAAGAAAACGGTGCTGTGTCTTTTGATACAGTCAAAAAGTGCTGGCGGCAAAGCTCCTCTGGACTTCAGGTGAAAGGTGTCTGTAAATTAGAAATAACAAAGAGGGCGCCACATAGCGTGATATTGTAGATTAAATAGCCAAAATGGAAGAATAATGTAAAGGCTTACCAGAGGTAATGGCACCGTATTGTAACCGGTGCTGACATGCAGGCTAACACTTTCAGTGGCTAGCACACTGGGTGGTATCCGGCAAGCTGTGCACAGGTGCTATTCAGCGTTCCTTTGATTGGCGTCTGTGCGGCTGAAACTTGAGACACTGCGGTAGAGCAGATACTTTGCTACCTTATCCAGTAAGGCTCAAAGGGAGAACCAAAGTAAAAACAAATGGACAACTTCCGTATGTTTAAAATCAGTGAATTTTAATCCATAAAAACTGCTACGCGTTTCTAGACCATAAACCGGTCTTTTCCTCAGGCATACAAACAATGGATACACATTTTTGAAAATATTTACCTAATATACAATTAAAAACGGAAGTTGTCATAGTTTACAAAAAAGGACCAATGGGATATGAGTGAATATTCTGAATCTCATTCATGTTGATTAGACTCAAATGTCTGTGTACTTAAAATTCACAACCAATATACAAATAAAACCCCTTGAGTAACACAACTTTATCTACTGCATTAAATTTCAATATTCTAAATAATACCTGCATAAAAATATATAAAATAAAATGTTTAATTTGCAGATCTAAATGCTGTATGAATCATGTATGGTTATATTCGTACTTTGTGTGATGCCGTGTGATAAAAGAAAAAAGAAAGTGAAATAGTTCACAGGTCTGGTATTTAAATAGACTATGAGGCGTGTTAGAGTTATTCCGGTTTGAACTATAAAGGAATATGCGTGAAAGCATGTAGTGAAAAAAATGTTATGTGTTGGGCATGAACCAGCTGTGTTATTAAGAAAGTAAAGTGATACAATTTGTGTCCTATGAAATTGGGCATGAACCAGCTGTGTTATTTAAGAAAGTAAAGTGATACAATTTGTGTCCTATGAAATTGTAATACATACGTCAAAATTCTGCTCAGATTTCACATGATAAGCTGTAAAAATAGGATTTAATTGCAATTTGTTGCAATATACAAAATGCTTGCAACAAATAGCAGCCAGTGTATAAAAACCTATCCTAACTATTACTCGGGTTGATATGAGGGACTGAAGAATTGATATAATGTAATATATACTTGGATAAAGCAAGGCCTACAGCTGTGGATGTCAATGCACAGAGGTTATTATGCATGTATGTTTCAAAAAGACATGTAAATGTTAATGTAAATCTCTAGCGTTTCGATATGTGTGTCTGGTATTACACTTCTGTGATAAATAATTCAAGCGAAAACTTTTCTTTGTTTGACAGATTTTTGTCTCATAATGTCTGAGCTTCTATAAACCTACGGCTGTGAATCTCAATACACAGAGGTTTTTAAGCGTGCATATTTAATAGTAGCAAGTGAATATTAGTGTCAGTAGCTAGTGTTTCTGTATATGTATCTGATATTATACTTCTACGATAAATAATTCAAACAAACTTTTCTTTGCCTGACTCATTTGCCTCTCGTAGTGTCTGAGTCCTGTGAATGAAAAGGTGGATGAAAAAGTTTCTTAAATATGTGTTCTTATTCTTTATTATTATTTATTATTTAAAAAGTGGAAATTAAAGATACAATTGTTGGAATATTGGTATCAATAGTTTGATGATCTTGTTTCATGCACAAATTTTTGCATGAAACAAGATCATCCTCTCGAATTTCCTATTGTGAAAATTTGTGGAAACCATCCAATATAGTAAAAACTTGGCTCAAAAGTCATCTAAGGATATTAGAATCGACATGATGTATTCTGAGATATGGAGTGTATAAAAGTTGATCTCGCATGTTTGAAGTCTGGTGTAGTCACTTTTATCAGTTTGTTGTTTACATGATATTAATGTTATAAGCAGGATTGTAATAATCTGGTACGCCTAATGTAACTGTGTTTCTACATATTGTTTGAGAAGATAAAACTTGTATTGGAACTGTTACATCGATCTATACAATATGTTTGAAGGTGATGAAAGAATGTATTTAATGTGAGCAAGAATGTATTGAATGTGAACACATTCCATTGTGTATGTATGTAAAGAACTAATATGATCAACTAATGTAAATTTACTTGGAGTGCCCTAATAATAGACGCTCTCTGCATGATTGTTAGAATATATGTATCATGGGTCAAAGGTTTGATAGTTAATTAAATGCTGCCAGATCCAAATTCGCGTTTAGACCATCAGGAAAAAGTGTTTTTAACTTAAAGATCCAGAAAGTTTCTCGTTGTCTGAGTTTATTCGTTCTGTTGTAATCTGCAGACCTGGGAATGAAATCTATAGGTGTGTATTTGTAAGTGTATGGATTGCCTTGGTGTTTGTTCAGACAATGGTTTGGCACACTATGTTTGATTTTCGTTTTCTTGCAGTTTTTGCAATTACGCAAATGTTCACCCCACCTAGTTTTGACTTTTCTGCAGGTGCGGCCTACATATTGTAGGCCGCATATGCACTCCAATAAGTATACCACATAAGAAGAATTGCAGTTATAAAATCCCTGAATGGGATATGTATCACCTGTGGTGTGGGATCTAAAAGATTTGCTACCATGTTTGATATACTGACAAGAGTTGCAACTGGTTTTCCCGCATTTGTATGTTCCTTGCAGACCAAATATCCCGTTTTTGGTTTGTATATTATTTTTAAGTCGTTGTTGGGTATGTTTGACTATTTTGCTTGGTGCTAGTTTACTTCTCAAAGTAGGTGCTCTCCTGTAAACTATCTTTGGTCTATCTTGTACGATGTTTTTTAGAACAGGATCTCTTTGAATGACGTGCCAATGTTTGTATATTATCTGATTTATTTTTTGGAAATGGCTGTTATATTGTGTAATGAACATGGTTTTATCTTGATTTACTGCACTGTTGGTTGCTTCTTTGCTTTTACTGTTATTGGATAAAATCTCGTTTCTGTTTAGTTTTTTTGTTCTTGTTAATGCATTATCTAAGATATGAACCGGGTAATTTCTTTCTATAAATCTATTGTAAATGATCTGGCTTTGTTCCAGAAAGATGTTATAATCTGAACAATTTCTCCTAATGCGTCTGAACTGACTGTACGGTACGTTATTAATCCAACTTCTATGGTGATTGCTGTGATATTCTAAATAGCTGTTGCTATCTACGTCCTTAAAGAATGTTTTCGATATGATGGTCGAATTTGGACCCCAACTGAGTATCAGATCTAGGTATTCTATTGATTCTGCTTGAATATTAGCTGTGAATGTAATCCCCATATTATTGTTGTTGAGGTGTGTTATAAATGATTCTGCTGCTTCTGAACTGCCATTCCATATCAGAATGAGATCATCTATGTAACGGCCATAGAATACCAGGCTCTCCCCGAGGTTCGCTTGATGTATATAAATCTCCTCAAAAAATCCCATGAAGAGATTCGCGAAACTCGGGGCGAACCTGGTACCCATGGCCGTTCCCCTAGTCTGTAAATAATAACGATCTAAATACAAAAAATAATTATGTTGTAAAATATATTTAATGCATTCTAAAATACATATTCTTTGGTCCTCGGGTAAGAAAGGATCCTGTTCTAAAAAATATGAAACTGCCATCAATCCTAAGTTGTGTGTGATATTTGAGTACAATGAACTGACATCACATGTGATCCATAAATTCTTGTCATTGGTAAGGGTGAGGTTGTGTAATAATTGTAAAAGGTGTGTGCTGTCTCTGATATAGGATGGAAGTGTGGTAACAAATTTCTGTAGAAATTTGTCAATATAGAAAGATAAGTTATAGGTCAAATTGCCAATTCCTGCTATGATGGGACGTCCGGGGGGGTTATTTTTGTCCTTATGGATTTTTGGAAGATGATAATAATGCGCTATGCTCGGATTGTCTGTTTTCAAAAATTCCCTTTCTTCTTTGTTTAAAATGCCCTGTAATGCCCCTTTATCTATTAATTTCTGGTATGTTAGTTTGAAAGTGGGGGTTGGATCTTTGGGAAGAATTTTGTAATAGTTATTATCTCCTAGGATTCTTTCTGCCTCTTGAATGTAATCCTTATAATCTTGAATGATGATCCCTCCCCCCTTATCTGCATCACGGATGACGATATTAGGGTTATTTTGTAAACTATATAAAGCTTTTTTATGTCTGTTGAATGAGTAATTTGTTTTTTTGGCTGTTGTTTTTAGTAATTTCTCGCAATCTTCTAAGACCATGTTTTGATATAATTCAATATATTTGTTATTGCTGTTATTGGGATTAAAGTTGGATTTGTTTTTAATGTCGGTATGTATGTATCCTTCAAATAGGTGATCGGTTATATCTTCAATATTTGTAATAACACATGGTGTTGTTTTGTCTGCCGGCATGTTATCAGTTAATATTATTTGTAGGTCCTTATTGTGAAGTTGCTCTTTGGCTAATTTTTTATTTGCAAAATATTTTTGTAATGCTAGTTTTCGTGTGAAATTGTTCACATCAATGAATAAGTTAAAAATATTGGGTGAATTGGGCGGACAGAACGAAAGGCCTTTTTTAAGTACTCTTTTTTCCTCTACAGATAATGCATATGATGATAGGCTAAATAGACCCTTATCTAGTCTGGATAATTCCTCTTTTTTGGCGGTAAGGCCTCTGCCCCTCCTGCCTCGTTTTCTGTTATGAGTGGTCTTTTTGCTGGTCTGGGTGGAAAATTTTCCATTCTTATGTTGTGGCCTATTCCTAAAAAAGGTGGTGGTGGATTACTACTGGTACTTGGACTTTCGTCGTCCCTAATAGTGAGAAGTGGACTGAATCTGTTGTGCTGTTCAAATTGTTCATAATGTGTGATAGGGGTATGTGGGTTCTCGTTGGTAGTCCAAAATTGATTGTATGATGTATTGTTTGTTGGTCGTCTGGACTGATGCATTGTATCGTTATAACTGTTATTATCATGTCTTAAGGCATTTTCCGCTTGGAATCTATAATTACCATTTTGATTTCTATTATTTCCTTGGAAAGAACCTTTGTGATGATGTGTCTGAACCGTCTGGTAAGACATATTGTGTGCATCCTTATTGGTGTTGTGTCTGAATTTGAATTCTCTATTATTATAAGGTGTATGGTCTCTATTTGAAGGAAGATGATAGTGTTGAGATTTTTGATAATGTGTTTGGTATGAGCCTTTGTAATTTGGATATTGATTGTGTTGTGCTCTATTGTTAAATGGGACCCAATTGGGTCTGTGTTGACCTTCTCTATTTGTTGTTTGCTCCAAATCAGATTGAATGGTCTGGTGATGAGATTGCATATGATGTGTGGAATATGATGGATTTGATCGGTTATGAGAAGATTGGGAAGATCTATAAAAATTATTATTACTCCTATTATATTGTGATGGTCTAACTTCCTGATGGTTGTATGTTGAAGAAGATTTTTCTTTACGGTTAAAAGTGTATACACTATCCTTGATGTAATCTTCATGGTCCCTACACATCATATGCAATCTCATCACCAGACCATTCAATCTGATTTGGAGCAAACAACAAATAGAGAAGGTCAACACAGACCCAATTGGGTCCCATTTAACAATAGAGCACAACACAATCAATATCCAAATTACAAAGGCTCATACCAAACACATTATCAAAAATCTCAACACTATCATCTTCCTTCAAATAGAGACCATACACCTTATAATAATAGAGAATTCAAATTCAGACACAACACCAATAAGGATGCACACAATATGTCTTACCAGACGGTTCAGACACATCATCACAAAGGTTCTTTCCAAGGAAATAATAGAAATCAAAATGGTAATTATAGATTCCAAGCGGAAAATGCCTTAAGACATGATAATAACAGTTATAACGATACAATGCATCAGTCCAGACGACCAACAAACAATACATCATACAATCAATTTTGGACTACCAACGAGAACCCACATACCCCTATCACACATTATGAACAATTTGAACAGCACAACAGATTCAGTCCACTTCTCACTATTAGGGACGACTAAAGTCCAAGTACCAGTAGTAATCCACCACCACCTTTTTTAGGAATAGGCCACAACATAAGAATGGAAAATTTTCCACCCAGACCAGCAAAAAGACCACTCATAACAGAAAACGAGGCAGGAGGGGCAGAGGCCTTACCGCCAAAAAAGAGGAATTATCCAGACTAGATAAGGGTCTATTTAACCTATCATCATATGCATTATCTGTAGAGGAAAAAAGAGTACTTAAAAAAGGCCTTTCGTTCTGTCCGCCCAATTCACCCAATATTTTTAACTTATTCATTGATGTGAACAATTTCACATGAAAACTAGCATTACAAAAATATTTTGCAAATAAAAAATTAGCCAAAGAGCAACTTCACAATAAGGACCTACAAATAATATTAACTGATAACATGCCGGCAGACAAAACAACACCATGTGTTATTACAAATATTGAAGATATAACCGATCACCTATTTGAAGGATACATACATACCGACATTAAAAACAAATCCAACTTTAATCCCAATAACAGCAATAACAAATATATTGAATTATATCAAAACATGGTCTTAGAAGATTGCGAGAAATTACTAAAAACAACAGCCAAAAAAACAAATTACTCATTCAACAGACATAAAAAAGCTTTATATAGTTTACAAAATAACCCTAATATCGTCATCCGTGATGCAGATAAGGGGGGAGGGATCATCATTCAAGATTATAAGGATTACATTCAAGAGGCAGAAAGAATCCTAGGAGATAATAACTATTACAAAATTCTTCCCAAAGATCCAACCCCCTCTTTCAAACTAACATACCAGAAATTAATAGATAAAGGGGCATTACAGGGCATTTTAAACAAAGAAGAAAGGGAATTTTTGAAAACAGACAATCCGAGCATAGCGCATTATTATCATCTTCCAAAAATCCATAAGGACAAAAATAACCCCCCCGGACGTCCCATCATAGCAGGAATTGGCAATTTGACCTATAACTTATCTTTCTATATTGACAAATTTCTACAGAAATTTGTTACCACACTTCCATCCTATATCAGAGACAGCACACACCTTTTACAATTATTACACAACCTCACCCTTACCAATGACAAGAATTTATGGATCACATGTGATGTCAGTTCATTGTACTCAAATATCACACACAATTTAGGATTGATGGCAGTTTCATATTTTTTAGAACAGGATCCTTTCTTACCCGAGGACCAAAGAATATATATTTTAGAATGCATTAAATATATTTTACAACATAATTATTTTTTGTATTTAGATCGTTATTATTTACAGACTAGGGGAACGGCCATGGGTATCAGGTTCGCCCCGAGTTTCGCGAATCTCTTCATGGGATTTTTTGAGGAGATTTATATACATCAAGCGAACCTCGGGGAGAGCCTGGTATTCTATGGCCGTTACATAGATGATCTCATTCTGATATGGAATGGCAGTTCAGAAGCAGCAGAATCATTTATAACACACCTCAACAACAATAATATGGGGATTACATTCACAGCTAATATTCAAGCAGAATCAATAGAATACCTAGATCTGATACTCAGTTGGGGTCCAAATTCGACCATCATATCGAAAACATTCTTTAAGGACGTAGATAGCAACAGCTATTTAGAATATCACAGCAATCACCATAGAAGTTGGATTAATAACGTACCGTACAGTCAGTTCAGACGCATTAGGAGAAATTGTTCAGATTATAACATCTTTCTGGAACAAAGCCAGATCATTTACAATAGATTTATAGAAAGAAATTACCCGGTTCATATCTTAGATAATGCATTAACAAGAACAAAAAAACTAAACAGAAACGAGATTTTATCCAATAACAGTAAAAGCAAAGAAGCAACCAACAGTGCAGTAAATCAAGATAAAACCATGTTCATTACACAATATAACAGCCATTTCCAAAAAATAAATCAGATAATATACAAACATTGGCACGTCATTCAAAGAGATCCTGTTCTAAAAAACATCGTACAAGATAGACCAAAGATAGTTTACAGGAGAGCACCTACTTTGAGAAGTAAACTAGCACCAAGCAAAATAGTCAAACATACCCAACAACGACTTAAAAATAATATACAAACCAAAAACGGGATATTTGGTCTGCAAGGAACATACAAATGCGGGAAAACCAGTTGCAACTCTTGTCAGTATATCAAACATGGTAGCAAATCTTTTAGATCCCACACCACAGGTGATACATATCCCATTCAGGGATTTTATAACTGCAATTCTTCTTATGTGGTATACTTATTGGAGTGCATATGCGGCCTACAATATGTAGGCCGCACCTGCAGAAAAGTCAAAACTAGGTGGGGTGAACATTTGCGTAATTGCAAAAACTGCAAGAAAACGAAAATCAAACATAGTGTGCCAAACCATTGTCTGAACAAACACCAAGGCAATCCATACACTTACAAATACACACCTATAGATTTCATTCCCAGGTCTGCAGATTACAACAGAACGAATAAACTCAGACAACGAGAAACTTTCTGGATCTTTAAGTTAAAAACACTTTTTCCTGATGGTCTAAACGCGAATTTGGATCTGGCAGCATTTAATTAACTATCAAACCTTTGACCCATGATACATATATTCTAACAATCATGCAGAGAGCGTCTATTATTAGGGCACTCCAAGTAAATTTACATTAGTTGATCATATTAGTTCTTTACATACATACACAATGGAATGTGTTCACATTCAATACATTCTTGCTCACATTAAATACATTCTTTCATCACCTTCAAACATATTGTATAGATCGATGTAACAGTTCCAATACAAGTTTTATCTTCTCAAACAATATGTAGAAACACAGTTACATTAGGCGTACCAGATTATTACAATCCTGCTTATAACATTAATATCATGTAAACAACAAACTGATAAAAGTGACTACACCAGACTTCAAACATGCGAGATCAACTTTTATACACTCCATATCTCAGAATACATCATGTCGATTCTAATATCCTTAGATGACTTTTGAGCCAAGTTTTTACTATATTGGATGGTTTCCACAAATTTTCACAATAGGAAATTCGAGAGGATGACCTTGTTTCATGCACAAATTTTTGCATGAAACAAGATCATCAAACTATTGATACCAATATTCCAACAATTGTATCTTTAATTTCCACTTTTTAAATAATAAATAATAATAAAGAATAAGAACACATATTTAAGAAACTTTTTCATCCACCTTTTCATTCACAGGACTCAGACACTACGAGAGGCAAATGAGTCAGGCAAAGAAAAGTTTGTTTGAATTATTTATCGTAGAAGTATAATATCAGATACATATACAGAAACACTAGCTACTGACACTAATATTCACTTGCTACTATTAAATATGCACGCTTAAAAACCTCTGTGTATTGAGATTCACAGCCGTAGGTTTATAGAAGCTCAGACATTATGAGACAAAAATCTGTCAAACAAAGAAATGTTTTCGCTTGAATTATTTATCACAGAAGTGTAATACCAGACACACATATCGAAACGCTAGAGATTTACATTAACATTTACATGTCTTTTTGAAACATACATGCATAATAACCTCTGTGCATTGACATCCACAGCTGTAGGCCTTGCTTTATCCAAGTATATATTACATTATATCAATTCTTCAGTCCCTCATATCAACCCGAGTAATAGTTAGGATAGGTTTTTATACACTGGCTGCTATTTGTTGCAAGCATTTTGTATATTGCAACAAATTGCAATTAAATCCTATTTTTACAGCTTATCATGTGAAATCTGAGCAGAATTTTGACGTATGTATTACAATTTCATAGGACACAAATTGTATCACTTTACTTTCTTAAATAACACAGCTGGTTCATGCCCAATTTCATAGGACACAAATTGTATCACTTTACTTTCTTAATAACACAGCTGGTTCATGCCCAACACATAACATTTTTTTCACTACATGCTTTCACGCATATTCCTTTATAGTTCAAACCGGAATAACTCTAACACGCCTCATAGTCTATTTAAATACCAGACCTGTGAACTATTTCACTTTCTTTTTTCTTTTATCACACGGCATCACACAAAGTACGAATATAACCATACATGATTCATACAGCATTTAGATCTGCAAATTAAACATTTTATTTTATATATTTTTATGCAGGTATTATTTAGAATATTGAAATTTAATGCAGTAGATAAAGTTGTGTTACTCAAGGGGTTTTATTTGTATATTGGTTGTGAATTTTAAGTACACAGACATTTGAGTCTAATCAACATGAATGAGATTCAGAATATTCACTCATATCCCATTGGTCCTTTTTTGTAAACTATGACAACTTCCGTTTTTAATTGTATATTAGGTAAATATTTTCAAAAATGTGTATCCATTGTTTGTATGCCTGAGGAAAAGACCGGTTTATGGTCTAGAAACGCGTAGCAGTTTTTATGGATTAAAATTCACTGATTTTAAACATACGGAAGTTGTCCATTTGTTTTTACTTTGGTTCTCCCTTTGAGCCGTACTGGATAAGGTAGCAAAGTATCTGCTCTACCGCAGTGTCTCAAGTTTCAGCCGCACAGACGCCAATCAAAGGAACGCTGAATAGCACCTGTGCACAGCTTGCCGGATACCACCCAGTGTGCTAGCCACTGAAAGTGTTAGCCTGCATGTCAGCACCGGTTACAATACGGTGCCATTACCTCTGGTAAGCCTTTACATTATTCTTCCATTTTGGCTATTTAATCTACAATATCACGCTATGTGGCGCCCTCTTTGTTATTTCTATATTCTAAAATAAAATACATTCTAAAACAGTGTATGTTTTTACCTATTACCTATAAAAGATGTGTGTTTGTCCCAATAAAGGCAGTTCTTTTTTTCACTTGAATGCTAGTCTGTCTAGTCATTTAGGTGGGCTCCTGCTAGAATCACTTTCCTGGGCTACATAGGAATCACTTTCCTGGGCTACATAGCAGCTTGTTCCAGGCAGCGGAAGGACCCGTTTGGTGGATCGTCACAAGCAAGTTCTTCTCTGAAAGTCCCAGTAGTTAAGAGGGTTATCCTACCCCAAATCAGACAATAATTTATATTGTCTGAGAAAGGAAAAACATATCTAGAAAGTTTAAAGAACTTTGCAGACTTGGATAAATTTAACCTTAAAAAATTGACAGGCGTTAAAGGGTCATTAAAGGGACAGTAAACATAGTGCAGAATTATATAACATTATATCAGTGCTAGCTTTATAGAACCTAATGTTGCCGGTGAACTTTTATTAAAAAGAGTGTTTTCCAGACCAGCTCTCTGTGTTCTACTGAGCGGGTCTGTTTTTTTCACTTAGCGCATGTGGCCAGCTGTCTAGTCACAGCCTGGCCCGATCACGCCATTACACTCAGTGCAGCAGGAGTGATCTGCACTGAGTGTAATGGAGCAATCGGGCTGGGTTGAAAAAAAGAGTACACTCAAATAGCACTCACATCCTCATATATTAAATCAATTTGTATGGCGTGATATGTGTGTGTGTGTAAAGAAATAACACATTTAAAAATTAAACTTTAATAGTATGAATTAAAAATTGGGCCAGGGATAGGCACTGACAAAGGCTGTGGCGGACATTTTCCAAAGTAAAGACCTTAGTGAAGGACACCAAGGTACATTTGAAATTAAAAACATTATTTTATAGTGCTTGGTGTTATTATACTGATGCAGATACCACTGACCCTATAACCAGCCCTCCTCTGGCTATACCCATGTGCCAGTGTCACTACTGTGTCATTATATAGCGCTGGGTGTTATTATACTGATGCAGATACCACTGATCCTATAACCAGTCCTCCTCTGGCTATACCCATGTGCCAGTGTCACTACTGTGTCATTATATAGTGCTGGGTGTTATTATACTGATGCAGATACCACTGATCCTATAACCAGTCCTCCTCTGGCTATACCCATGTGCCAGTGTCACTACTGTGTAGTGTGATAGGAGCGCCTAAAGGTGGATTCCTGCTGCTAAAAAAGTTCTTCCCTCAAAGAGAACTAAATGGTGGATAAGAAGAAAAAATGGGGTTTATTTAGCAGCGCTAAAAAAAGCTAGGAAATGATGATACCAATCTAATTTATGTTTTATACAATCTATTTTATTTAAAAATTCTTATAACACATAAAAACAACAGCAAATACTTTTCCTAATTAATAAAGGGACGTCTCCCTTATACAACACTTATAAAAACAGACTAGAACTATATAATCCTAGAATTTCAGGTATAAAGGAATTAATTCTATAGATAACATATGGCAAGCAACAAATTTCTAAGATAAATGGTGAATTAAATATTTAAAAGGCACAAATGTATCAATCCTAATAGCTTTACAGTTCTTCAGTAACAAATTCAGTTATAAAGTTACACAGTTACTTTCCTTGGACATATAATTGGCTCAGGTGTGCTGGATAGTTAAAAAGGCAAAAAACAGCCAATATTCTGATTTAGGTGCCAAAGCAATCGTGGTTAATGGAAATGGTTAATTTAACAGATGAATACCTTGATGTTTTTAAAGTTCAGTTTGCGTGTTTTAAAAAACGTAGTGCAAATTAGTGTAGAGGTACCTTAATCTGTCCTGGTTGCAACCGCTGATTATCTTCACTGTGAGGGATTCACAGACTGTTTGTTCCTGGTGCTTCTGATAAGTCACCTGACCTTCTCTTTGATTCAGAGGTCAGGGGTGATGATCCGTTCTGGTGATGTAGTTATTCTTTTTTTTTTTGTTTTCCTTTCTTCTTATAGCCCAAATATTGTTTTCATCTGGGTTCCCTCAGACTTCTTAAGGTTTGAAGAAATCTTTGGTCAGTGTTTAGCAGTAACACCGTATTTCCTGAAGTTACCAAAGGTAGATTTTAACTTGCAGGGTCAGGAGAAAAGTTTAAAGTTGCAGGGTCACACAGCTTTGTGACAGTAGTAAATGAAGTTTAGTAGAGTGTAGCAGGTCCCATTCAACGCGTTTCACCCTTCTGGGCTTTATCAATTGGATTTGTTTCCAATTCATATATTACTAAGTGGACAAATAACTAAAGTATAACTAAAGTATAAATGATCATACAGTCACAAGGATTGTATTTAATGGGTCTCAAGATATCATAGAACCTATTTTAGAACGCAGCTCCTAAGACACTATACCCACAAGTGCATAGAGTGGGGTACATAACCCAATTACCAATCTAGCTTAAGCAATCAAATAGTTTTGTAACGAGTACTCTATACAATTTGGTTGCACTGATTACACTACTAGTATATTCCTCAGGAGGTGATATAAGGGTTATCTGATAACACAAATTTACTTTGTCTGATTATTCACAGACGTGCTACACAATACAACTACTAGTTGCCTAGGGTTTTTAAGTGTGCCCAATTTTTAATTCATACTATTAAAGTTTAATTTTTAAATGTGTTATTTCTTTACACACACACACATATCACGCCATACAAATTGATTTAATATATGAGGATGTGAGTGCTATTTGAGTGTACTCATTTTTACAACCTTTCTTGGTTGTACAGTTTGTAAATAATTTGGTACACAGCACCAACGGGCAAGCACGATATTTAATAAGGCCAAATTAATACGATTACCTGCCCAACCCTCAATACCCACAGTAGTGCCATCGCACCCTCCCTTTTTCCTCAGTCTATCCATATTTCTCATGTGTAAGGTTTTTATATATTTTGAAAATGTATTTATTAATGTTTATGGTTTAAATGGATATAAAACAGTCTGTTTTATTGTTGTAATAAAAAAAAGCAGTAAGCAGTGGGTTAAACTTAATAGAAACCATTGCGTTTTTTTTTTTAACATAATTTGTGCATGGTCCATTACTTTCTGTCACAGCCCGACAAGGGGGTTGGGGCCCCTACAGGAAGGCACATCTAGCTTGGGGCGCGATCCGATATAGATCGTAGTTTGCGGCGCAAGCGAGGGAACCCGCGTCGCCCGCAGTTTCAGCTCGCAACTCGAGCTATCCCATATATGTCGCCGTCAGATGCTAACGTGCCGTAAGTCTGACAAACCAGCGATGTCCAGAAATCTGCGCAAGTACAAATTTCTGGCGTCGCCAGTGACTTGCGGCACGTTAGAAACTGCCGGCGCCTACAAAACCTGACTAAAGTCTAAATCACCCGCACTGTCTAACACGCCTCCCTAACATAGCCCGACACGTCTAACCCTCTATCCGCTATCCCCCCTCACTATCCTAACAATAAAATATGTATTAACCCCTAAACCGCCGCTACCTAATAAAGTTATTAACCCCTAAACCGCCGCCAGCTATATTAAATCTATAACCCCCTAAAGTGAGCCCCTAACACCGCCGCCATCTACCTTACCTACCCCCTAAAGTGAGCCCCTACCCCGCCGCTATTTTAAAATTATTAACCCCTAATCTAATCCCCCTACCCCGCCGCCATCTATATTAAATTATTTAACCCCTAAAATACTAAACTATCCCTACCACTAAACCTAAGTCTAACCCTACAAATAGCCCTGAAAGTAACAGCTCTTTTGCCAGCCCTTAAAAGGGCTTTTTGCGGGGCATGCCCCAAAGTAACAGCTCTTTTGCCAGCCCTTAAAAGGGCTTTTGGCGGGGCTTTGTCACAAAGTAAACTGCTCTTTTGCCTACAATCTACATCCCCCTACACCGCGGCCACCTATAATAAATGTATTAACCCCTAATCTAATCCCCCTACACCGCCGCCAGCTATATTAACTATATTAACCCTAATTATATTAGGGTTAACATAGTTAATATTGTTATTATATATATATTAAGTATAATAACCCTATCTAACTCTAACATTCTAACTAAACTCTTATTAAAATAAATCTAATATTAATATTATTAATTAAAATATTCCTATTTAAATCTAAATACTTACCTATAAAATAAACCCTAAGATAGCTACAATGTAATTAATAATTACATTATAGCTATGTTAGGGTTTATATTTATTTTACAGGTAAATTGTTAATTATTTTAACTAGGTATAATAGCTATTAAATAGTTATTAACTATTTAATAGCTACCTAGTTAAAATAATTACCCAATTACCTGTAAAATAAATCCTAACCTAAGTTACAAATACACCTACACTATCAATAAATTAAATAGTGTAGGTGTAAAAATACAATTAAATAAACTAAACTAAATTACAAAAACAAACACTAAATTACAAAAAATAAAAAAAAGATTACAAGATTTTTAAGCTAATTACACCTATTCTAAGCCCCCTAATAAAATAATAAAGCCCCCCAAAATAAAAAAAAAATCCCTACCCTATTCTAAATTAAAACAAGTTCAAAGCTCTTTTACCTTGCCAGCCCTTAAAAGGGCCTTTTGTGGGGGCATGCCCCAAAGAAAACTGCTCTTTTGCCTGCAAAAAAAAACACAATACCACCCCCCAATATTACAACCCACCACCCACATACCCCTAATCTAACCCAAACCCCCCTTAAATAAACCTAACACTACCCCCCTGAAGATCTCCCTACCTTGTATTCACCCCGCCGGGCAGAACTCCCACGGAGTCAGTGGGCGGACTAACTGAGGTTTAAAGCCCCAAGAGGTCAAGAAGCTTTTAATTCTGTGGTGTTCAAATTTTAGGATATGGGGTAAGGCCACATCAGCCCCTAACTGAGAGACAGATTTGAATCCACTTTCCGGTGACGGAAGCCAGAGGTCCGAGACCATATTAATTCCGATTTGAGTCCATTTCAGTGGATGGGAATCCTGCAAGCCTGCCAATAGGCCGGGCATTGAGGTTATGGGAGAAGGGTGAGGGGCAATTTGTCTAGAGTGACGGATTTTATCCCAAAATTGCAGGCATTCCCGAATGATGGGATTTATCAAGGTTAATTCTCTGCGGCATTGTGTGGGCGTCCAGATCAGGTCTCGTAAGGTTAGGTTGTAGGGTAACGAAGCCTGGGCGAAGGAACGCCATTTGCAGGTAGACTGCTTGACTCCCCATTGTGAGACATGGGTGAGCATGGCTCCCTCGTAGTATCTTACTATCGAGGGAGAGCCCAGACCTCCTTTTAACCTGGGCAATTGCAGAACTCTCTGCGCCACTCTTGGGGGTTTGCCCTGCCAAATATGTTTAGTGAATTTGCTCTGGAATTGTAAAAGAATTTGCCTGGGGACTCTAATTGGCAGACAACGGAATAAGTATGTGAGACGAGGTAGGAAAGACATCTTTAAAGCTGCGATCTGTCCCATCCACGAGACTTGCGAGAGGTTCCAACTCTTACTAAGGGAGCGAAGCTCGGATAGCAAAGGGAGATAATTGTCCCTAATAATCCGGGGGAAGTCATTGGAAAGTTTGACGCCTAAATGCATCACCGATGTTTCCGACCATCTGAAAGGGTATTTGGTTTTTAGAGGGGCCAATGACGAGTGCTGGAAGCCTTGGGTGTAGATCTCTGTTTTAGGAATGTTTAGTTTATAGTGAGAATGGGCATTAAATTCCCTGACTATCTGTAGGAGTCTAGGAAGAGTGGTCGCAAGATCAGAAGAGAAAAGGGTAATGTCGTCAGTAAACAAGGCTATATTGTGCTTGGTACCACATAGGGTGATCCCGCCCATGTGTGGGTCCAATCTGATTTGTTCTGCTAGCGGCTCGATGGCCAGCGCAAAAAGCAGGGGTGACAGGGGACAACCCTGTCTAGTCCCGTTGAAGATATAGAAAGGGGGAGTTTGGAAACTGAGCCCCTTTACCGAGGCGGAGGGAGTAGAATATAAGGCTTTAATTGCTCCCACTAGGGAGCTTGGGAATTGAAAGATATCAAGCACTTCCCACAGGAACCGCCATCTCACCCGATCAAAGGCCTTTTCGGCGTCCAATGAAATAATCGCCATAGGTTTATTAAGGCTGGACGACAGGCTCATCACATTCAAAAGTCTTCTAGTGTTATCTGGTCCTTCTCTTTTGGGGATAAATCCTACTTGGTCTGGATTGATCAGATGGGGAAGAAGGTTGGCAATACGATTAGCTAAGATTTTGGAGAAGAATTTAATATCAGTGTTGATTAGCGAAATTGGCCTATAGCTGGCACAAAGAGAGGGGTCCTTATTGGGTTTCAAAATAGTTATAATAGTGGCTTCAAGGAATTCACTCTTGAATTTACCTTCACTTCTAGCTAAGTTAAAGAGTCTAAGAAGCAAGGGGGAAAGTTCTTGAATGTAAGTTTTATAGAAATGCCCTGGGAAGCCATCTGGTCCAGGCGATTTAAATGATTTAGAATTCTTGATGACTTGTTGCACTTCTCTGAGAGAGAATGGCAAGTTTAAGGTATCCTTTTGATCGGGTGAGAGGGACGGTAGGTTCAGTGCTTTTAAGTACTCACGGATAGAGTCTGTTGAGGTCACAGGGGGGCTCTCAGACCTTTCTATGCTATAGAGGTTAGAGTAAAACTCAGCAAAAGCCTCCCCTATCTGTGAGGGAATTTTGAGGAGGGAGCTCTCTTTGACAATGCTATGTATACGTGAGATACTAGTTCTGTTTCTAATTTTGTTGGCTAGAAGGGTGTCCGCCTTATTGCCCTTATAAAAGTACAATTGCTTGAGTTTAGTTAGGTTATCCTGGGTTCTCCTAAGCTCTAGCTGTGAGATGTGATTTTTAAGATCTATTATTTGGGCTGCTAAGGAGTTAGCAGGCTTTACTCTATTTTGGGATTCTAGATTTCTAAGTTTAATATGAGCCTGGGACAATGAGAGACCCGCTTGCTTTCGGAGTTTAGCCTGTTCAGATATCATTAAGCCTCTAATGGTTGCTTTAGCAGCTCCCCAGAGGGTGTCATCTCCGACCTGAGCCTGGTCATTAGTTTCCAGGAAGTGTTTAATTTCTGTACGCAGTTTTTCTCTAAGGGCAATATCTTGTAGGAGATTGTGAGGCATGCGCCAGGAGGGTCTAGAGCGAGTAGTGTTTGAGGAGATGAGGTCAGCAGTGACACAGTCATGGTCGGACCAGGGGCAAATAGAGATGGCTGTGTTAGTGACCAGATCTAGTGAGTCTGCCGTAGAGAACATGTAGTCAAGTCTGGCGTATTGTCGATGTGGTTGTGAGTAGTGCGTGTAGTCTCGATCCTTAGTGTGGATAGCCCTCCATATGTCAAAAAAACCTGATCCTGTCATGAGAGTACGGAATTTCGCAGCAAGTCGTTCTGTAGAAGGAGGCGCCCTGGCCAAGTTAGAGGACTTTCTATCTACATTCGGATCCCAGGTCATGTTAAAGTCTCCCGAGACAATAACCCTACCTTGTTTGTGCTGGGAAATAACATGAAGTATGTGTTTGAGGCACTTAGTCTGGTGAGTGTTGGGCAAGTAGACTGAGACAAGTGTATAGAGCACATGGTTGATGTTATAGATTAGGATGATATATCTGGCCTGTGGATCTCTAATGGTCAAGACTGGTTCGACAGCTAACCTCTTGTGCAAAAGAATAGCTGTGCCTCTGGCTTTTTTGGTGAAGGGTGCATACTCTATATGTGTATATTCCCTGGAGGAGAGTCTGGTCGACTCGTCAATTAGCCAGTGCGTCTCTTGCAGGAACACTATGTCAGGATTGTGGTGTTTCAGTGAGCGCAGTAAGAGACTTCTCTTAAAGGGAGTGTTAAGTCCTCTAACGTTTTGGGTGAGAAACCTCAAAGGAGAGCAAGTCATGTCTGGGAGTGATTAAGAGCTGGGTACGGAGGGTCCGAGTACCAGTGTCTAGGAAACAGAGTGGGGGAGAAGATAAGGAGAGGAGAGGTAAGGAAATAGAGAAGACACTTGATAGTGCCTCTGGAGCGGTGGAAGTAGTCCACCTCGAGGGAGCCCTGACGTGGGCTTCAGTGGGGGGGTTAAGCATACAGCTCTGGAGCTAGTGCAGTGGGGCAAGAGCATCAGCCCCGCTCTAATAACAAAATTATCATAACATAAAGTGCTTAAACCAAAATGGTTACAAAACAGCAGATAACGTATCTTACCAAAACAAATAACATATAACTTATATAGGCCTAGATTTAGAGTTTGGCAGTAGCCGTGAAAACCAGCGTTAGAGGCTCCTAACGCTGGTTTTAGGCTACCGCCGGTATTTGGAGTCACTGAAAAAAGGGTCTAACGCTCACTTTTCAGCCGCGACTTTTCCATACCGCAGATCCCCTTACGTCAATTGCGTATCCTATCTTTTCAATGGGATCTTCCTAACTCCGGTATTTAGAGTCGTGTCTGAAGTGAGCGTTAGACATCTAACGACAAAACTCCAGCCGCAGAAAAAAAGCAGGAGTTAAGAGCTTTCTGGGCTAACGCCGGTTCATAAAGCTCTTAACTACTGTACCCTAAAGTACACTAACACCCATAAACTACCTATGTACCCCTAAACTGAGGTCCCCCCACATCGCCGCAACTCGATTAAATTTTTTTAACCCCTAATCTGCCGACCGCCACCTACGTTATCCTTATGTACCCCTAATCTGCTGCCCCTAACACCGCCGACCCCTGTATTATATTTATTAACCCCTAACCTGCCCCCCTCAACGTCGCCACCAGCTACTTACAATAATTAACCCCTAATCTGCCGACCGCAAAGCGCCGCCACCTACGTTATCCTTATGTACCCCTAATCTGCTGCCCCTAACACCGCCGACCCCTATATTATATTTATTAACCCCTAATCTGCCCCCCTCAACGTCGCCGACACCTGCCTACACTTATTAACCCCTAATCTGCCGAGCGGACCTGAGCGCTACTATAATAAAGTTATTAACCCCTAATCCGCCTCACTAACCCTATCATAAATAGTATTAACCCCTAATCTGCCCTCCCTAACATCGCCGACACCTAACTTCAATTATTAACCCCTAATCTGACGACCGGAGCTCACCGCTACTATAATAAATGGATTAACCCCTAAAGCTAAGTCTAACCCTAACACTAACACCCCCCTAAGTTAAATATAATTTACATCTAACGAAATTAATTAACTCTTATTAAATAAATTATTCCTATTTAAAGCTAAATACTTACCTGTAAAATAAACCCTAATATAGCTACAATATAAATTATAATTATATTGTAGCTATTTTAGGATTAATATTTATTTTACAGGCAGCTTTGTAATTATTTTAACCAGGTACAATAGCTATTAAATAGTTAAGAACTATTTAATAGTTACCTAGTTAAAATAATAACAAAATTACCTGTAAAATAAATCCTAACCTAAGTTATAATTAAACCTAACACTACCCTATCAATAAATTAATTAAATAAAATACCTACAATTACCTACAATAAAACCTAACACTACACTATCAATAAATTAATTAAATACAATTCCTACAAATAACTACAATTACATAAACTAACTAAAGTACAAAAAATAAAAAAGAACTAAGTTACAAAAAATAAAAAAATATTTACAAACATAAGAAAAATATTACAACAATTTTAAACTAATTACACCTACTCTAAGCCCCCTAATAAAATAACAAAGACCCCCAAAATAAAAAAATGCCCTACCCTATTCTAAATTAATAGAGTTAAAAGCTCTTTTACCTTACCAGCCCTGAACAGGGCCCTTTGCGGGGCATGCCCCAAGAAAATCAGCTCTTTTGCCTGTAAAAAAAAACCATACAATACCCCCCCCAACATTACAACCCACCACCCACATACCCCTAATCTAACCCAAACCCCCCTTAAATAAACCTAACACTAAGCCCCTGAAGATCTTCCTACCTTGTCTTCACCTCAACAGGCATCACCGATCCGTCCTGGCATCCGGTGCTGAAGAGGTCCAGAAGAGGCTCCAAAGTCTTCCTCCTATCCTACAAGAAGAGGACATCCGGACCGGCAAACATCTTCATCCAAGCGGCATCTTCGATCTTCTTCCATCCGGTGCGGAGCGGGTCCATGTTGAAGCAGCCGACGCGGATCCATCCTCTTCTTTCTGCGTCTCCCGACGAATGACGGTTCCTTTAAGGGACGTCATCCAAGATGGCGTCCCTCGAATTCCGATTGGCTGAGAGGATTCTATCAGCCAATCGGAATTAAGGAAGGAATATTCTGATTGGCTGATGGAATCAGCCAATCAGAATCAAGTTCAATCTGATTGGCTGATCCAATCAGCCAATCAGATTGAGCTCACATTCTATTGGCTGTTCCGATCAGCCAATAGAATGCGAGCTCAATCTGATTGGCTGATTGGATCAGCCAATCGGATTGAACTTGATTCTGATTGGCTGATTCCATCAGCCAATCAGAATATTCCTACCTTAATTCCGATTGGCTGATAGAATCCTATCAGCCACTCGGATTTCGAGGGACGCCATCTTGGATGACGTCCCTTAAAGGAACCGTCATTCTTCGGGAGACGCAGAAAGAAGAGGATGGATCCGCGTCGGCTGCTTCAACATGGACCCGCTCCGCACCGGATGGAAGAAGATTGAAGATGCCGCTTGGATGAAGATGTTTGCCGGTCCGGATGTCCTCTTCTTGTCGGATAGGAGGAAGACTTTGGAGCCTCTTCTGGACCTCTTCAGCACCGGATGCCAGGACGGATCGGTGATACCTGTTGAGGTGAAGACAAGGTAGGAAGATCTTCAGGGGCTTAGTGTTAGGTTTATTTAAGGGGGGTTTGGGTTAGATTAGGGGTATGTGGGTGGTGGGTTGTAATGTTGGGGGGGGGTATTGTATGTTTTTTTTTACAGGCAAAAGAGCTGATTTTCTTGGGGCATGCCCCGCAAAGGGCCCTGTTCAGGGCTGGTAAGGTAAAAGAGCTTTTAACTCTATTAATTTAGAATAGGGTAGGGCATTTTTTTTATTTTGGGGGTCTTTGTTATTTTATTAGGGGGCTTAGAGTAGGTGTAATTAGTTTAAAATTGTTGTAATATTTTTCTTATGTTTGTAAATATTTTTTTATTTTTTGTAACTTAGTTCTTTTTTATTTTTTGTACTTTAGTTAGTTTATGTAATTGTAGTTATTTGTAGGAATTGTATTTAATTAATTTATTGATAGTGTAGTGTTAGGTTTTATTGTAGGTAATTGTAGGTATTTTATTTAGTTAATTTATTGATAGGGTAGTGTTAGGTTTAATTATAACTTAGGTTAGGATTTATTTTACAGGTAATTTTGTTATTATTTTAACTAGGTAACTATTAAATAGTTCTTAACTATTTAATAGCTATTGTACCTGGTTAAAATAATTACAAAGTTGCCTGTAAAATAAATATTAATCCTAAAATAGCTACAATATAATTATAATTTATATTGTAGCTATATTAGGGTTTATTTTACAGGTAAGTATTTAGCTTTAAATAGGAATAATTTATTTAATAAGAGTTAATTAATTTCGTTAGATGTAAATTATATTTAACTTAGGGGAGTGTTAGTGTTAGGGTTAGACTTTGCTTTAGGGGTTAATCCATTTATTATAGTAGCGGTGAGCTCCGGTCGTCAGATTAGGGGTTAATAATTGAAGTTAGATGTCGGCGATGTTAGGGAGGGCAGATTAGGGGTTAATACTATTTATGATAGGGTTAGTGAGGCGGATTAGGGGTTAATAACTTTATTATAGTAGCGCTCAGGTCCGCTCGGCAGATTAGGGGTTAATAAGTGTAGGTAGCTGGCGGCGACGTTGTGGGGGGCAGATTAGGGGTTAATAAATATAATATAGGGGTCGGCGGTGTTAGGGGCAGCAGATTAGGGGTACATAAGGATAACGTAGGTGGCGGTCGGCAGATTAGGGGTTAATTATTGTAAGTAGCTGGCGGCGACGTTGTGGGGGGCAGGTTAGGGGTTAATAAATATAATATAGGGGTCGGCGGTGTTAGGGGCAGCAGATTAGGGGTACATAGGGATAATGTAAGTTGCGGCGGTTTACGGAGCGGAAGATTAGGGGTTAATAATATAATGCAGGGGTCAGCGATAGCGGGGGCGGAAGATTAGGGGTTAATAAGTGTAAGGGTAGGGGTGTTTAGACTCGGGGTACATGTTAGAGTGTTAGGTGCAGACGTAGGAAGTGTTTCCCCATAGGAAACAATGGGGCTGCGTTAGGAGCTGAACGCTGCTTTTTTGCAGGTGTTAGGTTTTTTTTCAGCTCAAACAGCCCCATTGTTTCCTATGGGAGAATCGTGCACAAGCACGTTTTTGAGGCTGGCCGCGTCCGTTAGCAACTCTGGTATCGAGAGTTGCATTTGCGGTAAAAATGCTCTACGCTCCTTTTTTGGAGCCTAACGCAGTTTTTTTTTGGACTCTCGATACCAGAGTTAAATTTATGGTGCGGCCAGAAAAAAGCCCGCGTAGCGTTAACAACCCATCTACCACCAAACTCCAAATCTAGGCCTAAGTGAATAAACATGTTGACGGCTCAATAAGCCTCACAAATACCTTGCCTAACTCAAGTTGCAGGCTAGTCAAAAAGAACCATCAGTTGAGTCCTAGGAGCCTTTATACATTTAAACCAGGACCAATGACTCCTAAAGGAACCTACTCAGTGGGCTCAGAGTGTTCTTGGGATACTTGTGATTGTTGTATCTTAGGTCTTTTTACTCTCTGTTCTTTCGTCGACCATTCAGGAGCTGAAGCTCTCAAGGCAGACCGAGTTTGGGCCCGTGCACTTAGGGGGTCCACTAATAAACCCCATGAGGCCAGGAGGGTCATACCCAGAGAGGGTGTGGTGATGGTTATGGACTGGTTATCTTTGGTTACTATGAGCCTGGTTGGGAACCCCCATCAATATCGGAAGTTGGCCTTGCGTAGAGCAGAAGTTACTGACTGAAAGTGGCGACGTTGTTGGAGGGTGTGTGCTGAGAGGTCAGGTAGTAATTGTACTCCCTCAAACCTACCACTTAGATTTGGTTTTCGGAAGGCAGCTTGAAGAAGGTGATCCTTATATAAGTAACTATGGAAGCACACTATGATATCCCTTGGCTTGTCAGAACTCACTGACCTAGGGCGCAAAGCCCTGTGTGCTCTCTCCATTGTGCTAGTGAGGCCTTCAGGGGTGCCTTTAAGCTCTCTGAAGAGATCCTGAAGGTAGCTCTGAATATCTGCTGGAGCCACCGATTCCGGGACTCCTCTGAATCTGATATTACTTCGTCTCGATCTGTCCTCCATGTCAGCCAGTTTAGACTCTAATTGTGAAATCTGCTCAGCCAGATTTTCGGCATAGGCCAGAATGTTGGATTGATCTACAGACTGATCATCCTGCTTGCGCTCCAGCGCATCAACTCTGTCAGCAATTTCTGAGATTTCTTTCTTGAGTTCTGCAGAGCTGCGCTGGATTTCTTGGGTGATGGACTTAGTCTGAATGGCTAGAAATTTCTTGAGCGATGATTCTGTAATATAATGTTGGGAGGCAGTTGCGGAGTGTAGGCTGGATTGAGACTCCTCGTCTTGAGAGTCCGGTTCACTCATTTCACCACCTGGGTGGAGTAGGGACTCCTTAGAAGAGTGGGCAAAATGGTTGAAGACTGTCTTCTTAGGTTTGGGGTTTGATTTGGGATGTTTCTTCATCATGTGAGGCATTTTATAGGCTAGTTACTATATCCCTGGAAGGCAGAGTAATAGATCTCTGGAGGCTCAAGGGCAATATACTGCTGTTTTGGAAGAAATTCAAGGGTTATGCATGTCACATTCAACCACACAATTTACATAAAACCTATCTCATGGTTAGAGCGGGGCTGAGTCACACTTTAGAGGTCAAAGTTACATGAATACTCACATTTGATACTACAAATCTGGTCCCTCACCTCGGGGAATAGGGGGATACGACCCGGAGGAAGGGGAAAGGGAATTGGATGTGACCCACCTGGACTAGCCAGGCGGGAGCGGGGAGGTGAGGGATTGGAAAGCAGCAATTAACCCTTTTAATTCACACAGAGCTGGCCGGAATATACCAGTCAATATACCACAAATACCTTATTAGATCAACAATAGTGCAGATCTTGGGCTAGGCTAAGCTCAAAATGGAATCACCTACCCCTTAACTGAGGAAGGGTTGACTTCAGGTGGAAGGAAGTGAATCACCCTTAGCTGTAGGTGTGAATTATCAGTATTACAAAAAGGGAACTGGCACAACAGTGTCAACATACAAGATAACCTAGATGGTATAACTTTCTACAATTTCCAAAACCAGGTCTAATACACCTTCAATAACCCGATGTAGACCTAGGGCCTGAAATGTAGGGCACAATAGGTTAATCAGTACAAATGTACATTAATATATAAAAGCCCTAAGTAGTAAAGTAATTATGGGCAATATTATACAGCAATCCCTGCAAAGGAAATGGAGCATACAGTTGCTTAGTTTACAGGCAAGACTACTACCATGAAATGGACCTGCAGGAAAAAAGAGTTGTTAGACCAGCAATGAAATAACACAACACTCCACCTTGAGCCAAGGCCCAAAGACACATAAGCTGATGCAGCAGCAATAAGTGAACAGTATAGTAAGGCCCACTAGCATGAAATTTCAGGCTGTGCAGTACAGGGCCAGAGATACATGAAATAACACAGCAGCAATATTTGTTAACAGTCTAAGGTATATACACAGGCTAATATGGACTGCAGGGATGTGTTACACAGATCATGTGTCAGACTGCTGTACGTGGCTGAAAAGGCACTGGGTTCCTTAACTATCTAAGGAGAGTCTCAGGGTGCTCTGTTCGAGGCTGGCCTAACTTTGAGAGAGCAGTTTAAGTCAGGTTTCAGATAAACAGTTCAGTGCCCAAGTGGAGATAACGTGAGCAGGCAAGGAATGTCTTAACAGGGCCTGTTTAATGGTTCTGAATAATCACTGGGGATGCTCTTTAAATAAACATTGCATATATACACTCCACTTTGGGCTCAAGACCCAAATACTATAATGCTGGCGCAGCAGCTTAAAACACCACAGCTTGTACACAAGGGTTCCAGTTCATCTAGTGTGCCCTGCAGAATCTTGAACTGTAGGAGTAAAAGAATTTATTTCAGATGCTGCTTGAAGAGTCAAATGTGCACAGTCTTGTATGCTAGTGTAGGTTTGTACACAAAGGGCTAGCTGTCTTTGACAAAGTGACCAAAATTATGTCTGTTGGAGGCAGAAGGATCCCGCAGGGTACAGACAACCCCACCTAGGTGATTGATCAGTATTAATGTAATATGAGGCTTATTGTGTACTATAAAAGCAGTTCAGAAATAAAGCGACTGTGTGGCTTTTCTATATTTTATAGATTTTCCCCCCAGGCCACCTGGGTTAGGCAGACCCCCACAGGGCCCCACAAAACCTCAACGCTACTCACTCAGGTATGTCCGGTGCTCTGGATATCCCCTCTGCACTCCACTAGTCTTCTTAGAAATTTTTTAGGTACTGGGGGTGGAAACCCTAGGCACTAGGGCAACTTAGGTGTATAGGCCCCAGGTACAGCCGATCACTGCTTACAGTGGGTGCAGAGGAGCAAGATGGCCGCTGTTCGCGCCCCTTTGTCTCCGCACCGATGTCTGATAATTGGGCTTTAGGACCCACGCCAGGATCAAGCAGTCTGGGTCGAGCAGCACCTCCAGGTGAAAGGATCTCCTCTTGTCCTCAATCAGGTCAGATCTCGTGTGGTCACAAACCCCCACTGTATCTCTACGGGTTTCAGGCGCAGCGTGATCACCTCTAATAGCGCCGGACCCTTCTAGAGAGCTGTGGGGCTGCACCGCTTGTCCGCGACTGTTCTGTGGGGGTAGGAGACTCCGTAGCGGGTCCCCGGCCCTCCGGAGCGAGATGAAGAAAAGGCTGGGTATCGGGCAGGCTTATTGTACCGAAGTGGCTCAGGTACCGCTGGGGTTAGATGAGGTCTCTCAACGGTCTAAAGCGGGTCCCATCTACCGTTCTTTAGTAGAGGAGGGTAGAGCTGAGTGACCCCCAGAGCGGAGCCCCGGCCCTCTGGGAATCAACCTCTCAGGCTAAGTCTGTAGCGTCGGCCCAGCCCGGCCTCAGTAGCGTAAACTGTGGTAGGAAAAAAAACGCCTCTAAGTGTGCAACTGCCTGAATCTTCACTCTAGTCAGGTGTGTAGGGTTTGGGTAAGAAAGGTATATACTTTTAAAGGTGATTTGCCGGCACTTTGTGCGGGTATAGGGCTTTAGATAGGGAGAGCACCTAGCATGTGCGTCTTGCTCCGACCATAGCTGGCTCCGCCCCCCCCCTTTTTTTTTATTTAAACAATTGGTGCTCTATTGATAATTCCCTTGATATTCACTTTATCATTTGTCATTTTATCTAATAATCCTATTGTCCTTACCTGAGGAAAACATTAATAGGTAAGATTAATAGGTAAATATTGCAGTATATGTATTTTACTGTAGTCTAACTAGATTTTTTTAATACTTTGTAAGAATCAAATTATACAGCTTTTTATATTGTGTAATTATAGGTCTACAAAGACCAGTCTTTCTGTACTTAATATTAATTCATTTCTATTCAAATACTCTTGGGAGCTTATGTTTTTTTCCCAATTAACCTGTAACGAGTATTTTAATTTTTAATTTCCTTTCCTAGAATTTCTATAGTACATAGGAAAAACAGTATTTCCTAAGATTTCTTAAGACTTGCCACTGAGACAAAGGCTAAAGATTAGTTTAATTACAATTTTAAAGCTGTAATAGAACCAAATATATTTCTCTTCAGATTCACAACCTGATGTATTAGTCATATTCTACTTTCAAATTCTTTTTTATTATTAATGGAACATTAAATTACAGATTTTTAATTGTACTACTTAATTGTGCTAATGAATAATTTTAAAGGTTCTTGAAACATCACATTTTTCCTTCATGATTCAAAGCATACAATTTAAAAGGGATATAAAACCCAAAATTTGTTTTTCATGATTCAGATAGAGCATACCATTTTAAACAGCTTTCCAATTTACTTCTATTATCTAATTTGTTTTGTTCACTTTGTATCCTTTGTTGAAGAGCATATCTAGGTCTTAGTAATATATGAATTGGAAACAAATTCATTCCAATTCATATATTACTAAGTGGACAAATAACTGAAGTATAAATGATCATACAGTCACAAGGATTGTATTTAATGGGTCTCAAGATATCATAGAACCTATTTTAGAACGCAGCTCCTAAGACACTATACCCACAAGTGCATAGAGTGGGGTACATAACCCAATTACCAATATAGCTTAAGCAATCAAATAGTTTTGTAACGAGTACTCTATACAATTTGGTTGCACTGATTACACTATGAGGATGTGAGTGCTATTTGAGTGTACTCTTTTTTTACAACCTTTCTTGGTTGTACAGTTTGTAAATAATTTGGTACACAGCACCAACGGGTAAGCACGATATTTAATAAGGCCAAATTAATACGATTACCAGCCCAACCCTCAATACCCACAGTAGTTCTCAAGGCACACCCCTATCCATTATTCTATTGTGTTTACATATTCCTCCCAAATAAATTTGATTGCATAATATTCTTCCAGCCTATGAAGCCGGTAATAGTGGTATTTTTCTAAAGTCAACACCAAATTACATTTTCACGCCATTCCCTCATTGAGGGGATTGAATCTTTTTTCCATAATCGGGGGATCAACTGTTTTGCACAATTTAGCATTATATATAAAAGTGCAGATCTTAGTTTACAAGTCAGTTTAACCGGTTTGTGGAAAAGACATATCAGAGGATCTAAGGGTATAATTGTATGGATTACTTTACTAATTTCTCTGGTGATATCCTGCCAGTACCCTCCCATCTTGGGACAGCCCCACCAGATATGTAAAAGTGAACCCACCTGGCCGCACCCTCTCCAGCATTTGGCATTTGTTGTTGGGTAAATCTGTGCTAATCTTTGGGGTGTGTAGTACCATCTGCTAAGTAATTTCATATTCGATTCACGGAATCTCATAGAGGTGGATGAGGAGTTCATTTTAGAAATAATAGCTATCCATTCTTTTTCAGACGGCCTAGAATGCAATTCCGCCTCCCATTTCTGTATATATGTGGGGAGCGAGCGGGAAGTTCCCTGATTTAGTAATTTATATGTAATGGAAAGATACCCCCTAGTTACTATAGATGTATAACAGAGAGATTTAAACGGAGTTAGTGTCCTATTGATTTTGTTTTTTTTCAGAGTGTGAAGCTATTGTGTGGGCTAACTGATGATATCTAAACCATTGGTCAAAATGTGTCAAGCCTAGCTGGTGTATTTCTGCCTGTGAGCGTAGTCTACTATTGTCCAAAACCATATGAAAAGGGATTAGGGTGTGTATAGAATTAATCAAACTTGGGGTGGTATTTTTCTCCCCTGTGAAAATATGTTTTACTAGAATTGGTGTGAGTGGAGAGGGGTTAGATGAGAGTGTGGTATCTTTTTTAAGAGCCCTATCCCATTGTTTGAGTGTTTCAGTAGCTAGCCAGTAAAGTGTGTGCTGTGTTTTCCTTTGTGTTCCCGAGATCCAGCATAAACTGCCTAAATTGGTGAAACCGGCCAGTTCTCTCTCTAGTGTTACCCATTCCTTATCTTTTTCGTCTTTACACCAGTTAATAATGCGCGCCAGATGTACTGCAAGTTTGTATAACACTAGGTTTGGGACTCCCAGCCCTCCTCTCTCTTTAGGCATGTACATTGTCTTCATCGACACTCTAGTCATGTGCTTGGACCAAATGAAAGTGTTGATAGTGTTTTGTAGAGACTGCATGTAATATTCTGGTATGGGTATGGGCAGTGCCTGTAGTAGGTACAATATTTTGGGGAGGATCATCATCTTTATAGCTCCTATTCTGCCCAGCCATGACATAGATTTATATGTCCAGTCGTGAAGTTCCTGCTTAATTTTTTGGTGAAGTGGTAAGAAATTTAAGGAAAACAATTTGTCTTTATCACTAGGAATTTGTATCCCTAGATACTTGATGGAAGTGGTTTTGTGTCCGTAGAGGAAAGCATGTTGTATGTGATGTGTGATAGATTGGGTATTGTTAAATCTGAGGAATTCCAATTTAGATTAATTAATTTTAAAATATGAAACCTTGCTATATCTGGAGAATTCTTAAGATAGAGCTGCTAAGGATCGTAACGGGTTCGTGAGTGTTAACATAAGGTCATCAGCATATAATGCCATTTTGTACTCTCTATTATGTATAGTGATGCCAGAGATACTGGTGTTTTGCCGTATGTTTGTTGCTAAGGCTTCCATGGCCATTACGAATAGGATGGGTGATAGCGGGCTTCCCTGACGTGTGCCATTTGTAATTTTAATTGATGAGGATAGAGAGTCATTTACGCGGATTTTAGCTGTAGGGTGTTTATATAGAGCGGATATTTTCTCAACTATGAGTGGACCAAAGCCAAATTTATGTAGAGTAGCCTTTAAAAAATCCCAATTTAGCCTATCAAAGGCTTTTTCCGCGTCTACGGACAAAAATATTGCTGGGATACTCATTTTGGAAACATAATCAATAAGATTAACTATCTTTGTAGTGTTATCTCTGGCTTCTCTGTTTGGCGTGAAGCTGGCTTGGGTGCTGATTATTTGGGGAAGAATTTTATTAATGCGTGTAGCTATTATTTTTGCAAAAAGTTTTGTATCAATATTAAGCAATGAAATTGGTCTAAAGTTAGCTGGGGTAGTGGGAGACTTCCCAGGTTTGGGAAGTACTATTATATGCGCTTCTACCATATTTTGAGGAAAGGGGTTATCTTTATTTATGTTGTTAAAGAGAGTTAGCAGGTGCGGAGTTAAGATATCCTTAAAGGTTTGATAATAGCAGGCTGAAAACCCATCTGGGCCTGGGCTCTTTCCCCTTTTCAGATTTTTAATTGCTTGGAGCAATTCCAATTTAGAAATAGGGGCTTCCAATTCCACTCTCTGTCCTTCATTTAATGTGGGGAGATTAGTGTTATCTAAATAAGTGTCTATGCTGGGGTCTAAGCTGCCGTGAGGTCTGGAGGTGTTGAGATCGTATAATTTATCATAATATTCCCTAAAACGTGTGATGATTGCCGGGGTGGTATGAATTTGTTGTGTCTTGGAGAGATGCAGTTCATGGATATAAGATTTGAGTTTTTTGGCTTTCAGATATCTAGCTAGCATTTTCCCTGCCCTATTTCCTTCATAGAAAAATCTTTGTTTATATTTTTGAGCCATAGTCTGCTGCTCCTGAACAAGTAATTCTTTAAGCTGGTATCTACATTTTTTAAGTCTATCTAGAATATGAGGATCGGAGGGGTTTCTCTTGTGTTGTAGTTCTAGATTTGAAAGTTGTGTAGTAAGGTCGGAATAGTGCTGCCTTTCTATCTTTTGCTTTTGAGCTTTATATTTAATGAATTCCCCTCTCATAAAGCATTTATGTGTTTCCCACAGGATTATGGTGTTAATATCTGTGGTATTGTTTATTTCAAAGAATTCTCTTAGTGATTGTACTAATCTTTCTTTCCTATCTTCTGAGGCTAACAGGGCATCATCTAGTCGCCATTGGAACTCAGAAGTCCTAGTGTTGGGCCAATGTAATTGTAGGAGCATTGCAGAGTGATCTGACCATGCTGTTGGTTTGATCATGGAGTTTTTAGAGTATGTTAAGCCTAATTGATTAATGAAAAAATAGTCCAAGCAGGTGTAGGTCTTAAAGGGGGTAGAGAAGAATGTATAATCTCGTTTTTCACCATTAAAATAGCGCCAGGTATCGAAAAGGTTATGTTCTTTAAACGCTTTCCATAAGAAGCGAGCTGTCTTGAGGGATACTCCCGACTTGGGGTTTGAGCTATCTAGTACTGGTTGAAGTGGAAAATTAAAATTGCCCCCTAGTATAAGGACACCCTTAGTGAACTCGAGTATCTTCTGAAACATCATTTTAAAGAAGGTAATTTGTTTATTGCTTGGTGCATATACATTTATAAGTGTCACCGGGCTTCCAAATAGTAGACCAAAAATCCCCAGGAACCTGCCTTCTCTATCTTTAGTTGTCTGGATGTGTTGAAAAGCTGTGTTTTTATCTATAAGGATACTGACCCCTCTCTTTTTTTGTGTAAAAGAATTCTGGTATTGCTGTGTAAAATGTGGGCCATGGTATTTGGGTTCCCTATGTTTTTTGTAGTGTGTTTCCTGCAAGAAGAAGATATTAGCATTACGCTTATATAGGTCTGCTAATGCTGATGTTCGTTTTTGGGGTGAGTTAAATCCCTTTACATTTTGGGACATGATATTTAAACTATGTGCCATAATACTTATCTAGAGTGGAATGGGGAAATATGAGATTATAAAAACTGTTGAGTCTCTTGAATTGACAGTAGGGGGTTAAGCAATCTTGGTGTTTCCTTCGGCAACAGCCTTCCAACCTCAACAATGATATGGATGTTAAGTTAAAGCTTGACCTATCTTTGAAGAGGAGAAAGGTGGCTTCTGTAGTTTGTGATGTCATAGTGTAATGTGTAACCTCAATGTGAACAGAACAAACAAATTTTGTAACATATAAAATAGCAACAAATACATTTCGTAATAACATTTTCTAAATTTCAGAGTTAGTATAGTAACTAAAACAATAATAATTAGGGGTCAGTTATCGGGTGACCTTTAAATGAGGATATCACTTGAATATAGAACAATTAGCGATTTCTTCAGAAAACAATATAACAAGTAAGAAGAACTTAAACTAAACATTCTAGCACTTTATAGGGATTTTGATTAAAACATTACCCTGTAGACAATAGTTGTGACCCTAGTGGTGAGATATATATTTTAACTTTTTATTAAGTTTGCATATAAACACCAGTCATAAAGTGACATATATTTACGAGTCTTCAGGTTCCGAGGTAGAGTCTTCTTCATCCGAGGAGGCTTGGATTGCAGGTTTAGTAAGTCTCTGTTCTCTCAGAGTCCCAACAGTGTTGGAAATTGTTTTCCCTTTTTTCTTTTGTAATGAGACAATGTCCCATGGCTTCTCTGGTTGTTTTCTTTGGGGTTTTGTCCCTTCTTTATCCGCATTTGCTCGAGACTCACCCATTACAGGAGGCTCTAAGTCCAAAGGTCTGCAGAATTGCTCTACATCCGATGGGCCCGAGCAGAAGAGCCGTTTGTTATTGTGGAGAACCAGTAATTGGAAAGGGAATCCCCATCTGTAGGGAATTTTATTATTCCTGAGGAGTGTGGTAAGGGGTGATAGCTCTTTTCATCTTTGCAGTGTCCTCACCGGTAGGTCAGCATAAAATTGTATAACAACCCCTCTAAACCGCACTGGTTGTTTCTTTCTGGAAGCGGCCATAATGTTTTCCTTCTCCAGGAAGACCTTGAACTTTATTATAATGTCCCGTGGAGGAGCAGTGTCTGGAGGTTTCGGTCTGAGGGCTCTATGAGCACAGACCCACTGTATGTTGGCAGCGTTGGGGTCATTTATCAAGTGTGAGAAGAGGGCAGGAAGGTACACTGGAAGGTCCTTAGGGAGTACTGACTCGGGGACTCCGCAAAGTCTTATATTTTTCCTCCTCTCCCTGTTCTCTAGGTCTTCCAGTTTATCTTGTAGAGATGTTATCAGCTCTGCCTGTTGACCTAATGTGTCTTGCATTGTTGTGAGATCCTCTCTTATAATGTCTCCTTGATCCTCTAATGCCTCAACCCTAAAACCCAAGGTGTGCATATCCTGTTTAAGTTCCTGCAACTCCTCTCTTATGCAAGTTCTAACTACTTTGGCAATATCTTGCGTTGATGCAAGAGAGGATAAGATATGTGACGGTATTGATGTCTGGCTAGTGTCCATTGTGTCTGGAGCCTGACAAGGAGATTCAGTTGGAGAGGTTGATGTATTAGGAGTTGTTTGGCGCTTTTGTAACTTCTGCTCAGGCGCATTAAAAAATGTACTGACAGACTGATTTTTATTTAAGGGGGTGCGAGGGTTTTTGGGTGGTTTAATGTTCCTTTTAGTAGCCATTCTTTATTGTGCAGCTGTATTGTACCCAAGCCTATGTAAGGAGGGGTCCTAAAAGAGTGACTAGCCCCTATGAAAGGCTGTCGCATCAATCCCCTCAGATTGCGCTACTCCCACTGAGCTTTTTTGTTTTTGACCTATAAAATGCAAATGTATGTCTCTATATAAAGAGTTTTGACCCCTCACAGAAGTATAGGTCACTTTTGCTGTCCCTGCATATGTCAGGGTAGTGCTTGTATTATGTTTCGTTAGACACAGGAGAGCTGTGTGGTTGCTGCGTCACCTATGTAATTCTCAATTAAGGCCTATCATATATTGTGAGCCATGAGCCTTCTTATCCTGCCCTTGTACCAGACACTGCCCCCAGACCAATTGTATGCTCACCCGGAGTAAATCAGTCCTCCGATTCTCTCCCCAGTCGCCTGATGTTCCTCTCTGCCTTTCTATGCCGGATCCCACGTGGCGTGTCTGTTTAACTCGCAGCTTCACTGCATGTCCGTTGCTGCGTGCTTAAAAGTCTGCTCATTCCGCCAATGTTCAGCAGATTTGTACAAGGAGGGCATCGGTGAGATCCTTGAGGTGTCCGGAATGCAATCCGGTGACTTGTGTTGCTGTAGTTCTACATGAGACCCGATCTGATCTCTTTATCTCCGGTCCCCTCTAGAGAGCTCAGGGCTTAAGCAGCCATTTTCGCTGCGGCCGGCTCCGCCCCCCCCATTGCATTTTTTTTTAACATAATTTGTGCATGGTCCATTACTTTCTGTCACAGCCCGACAAGGGGGTTGGGGCCCCTACAGGAAGGCACATCTAGCTTGATGTTATAAATCTTCTACAGCAACTTGAGCTGGCTACTCTAGGATTCACTGAACAGTAACAGAAAGTTAGTTTATTGCCCATGCTCAGAAGAAGACATTATGCAACTTAAGTTCTCATAGGCAGTGGATACATTGAGAATTGCTCAACAACAATAAAATTGTTTGCTGTTTTTTTTTTAACACAATCTGTTTTTATGTTTACTTTGATTATATATATATATATATATATATATATATACAAATATCCAGACAGGTGCACTCACTGTGACATAAGACATCCGCCGGGGTGCTGCGCTGAAAACATATAGCAATATCCGTTCAACCCCTCAAGGTAGAAAAACGCTTCACTCTCCGGTCTCTTTCAAAATCCTTTATTAAGTATCCAGCATCATATGACAAAATTCCCAGAAATGATGCTGGATACTTAATAAAGGATTTTGAAAGAGACCGGAGAGTGAAGCGTTTTTCTACCTTGAGGGGTTGAACGGATATTGCTATATATATATATATATATATATATATATATATATATATATATATATATATATATATAAATAAAAATCATATCCCTTTAAATAGTACAATTGGGATATCAAATAATTACAGTTTCTTTTTTTTTTTTTTTAAACAATTGGTGCTCTATTGATAATTCCCTTGATATTCACTTTATCATTTGTCATTTTTTCTAATAATCTTATTGTCCTTACCTGAGGAAAACATTAATAGGTAAGATTAATAGGTAAATATTGCAGAATATGTATTTTACTGTAGTCTAACTAGATTTTTTTAATACTTTGTAAGAATCAAATTATACAGCTTTTTATATTGTGTAATTATAGGTCTACAAAGACCAGTCTTTCTGTACTTAATATTAATTCATTTCTATTCAAATACTCTTGGGAGCTCTTATTCTGTTTTTTTCCCAATTAACCTGTAACGAGTATTTTAATTTTTAATTTCCTTTCCTAGAATTTCTATAGTACATAGGAAAAACAGTATTTCCTAAGATTTCTTAAGACTTGCCACTGAGACAAAGGCTAAAGATTAGTTTAATTACAATTTTAAAGCTGTAATAGAACCAAATATATTTCTCTTCAGATTCACAACCTGATGTATTAGTCATATTCTACTTTCAAATTCTTTTTTATTATTAATGGAAAATTAAATTACAGATTTTTAATTGTACTGCTTAATTGTGCTAATGAATAATTTTAAAGGTTCTTGAAACATCACATTTTTCCTTCATGATTCAAAGCATACAATTTAAAAGGGATATAAACCCAAAATTTGTTTTTCATGATTCAGATAGAGCATACCATTTTAAACAGCTTTCCAATTTACTTCTATTATCTAATTTGTTTTGTTCACTTTGTATCCTTTGTTGAAGAGCATATCTAGGTAAGCTCAGGAGCGTGCACATCTGGGGCCACTATATGGCAGCAGTTTTCATCAATGCTTTTTACAATGTTTTATATTATACAAGCAGCACTGCCATCTAGTGCTCAACAGTGTATAAGCACTGCTGCCCTAGAGTTCCCTAGATACTTGCATGCTCCTGCCTACCTGCTTTTCAACAAAGCTTACCAAAAGAACAATGTCAGTTTGATAGTAGAAGCATGTCCTTTAAAGCTATTTATTTTTACATTGAAAGTAACAGAAAGAGCACATTGTTGGATAGAAGTATTGGCTAAAAGTAAAAATAGCTCCTCTCTATTAAGAAAAAAAATCTTTATACAACTCAAACAACAAAAACAAAGATTTTTTTTTAGCACAGTAATATGTTTTTTTTTCTTTAACAATTACATTTTAAAATACCCTTATTTAAATAAAACAATGACTTTAAACATTTAGATTACAAGTGTGAGCAATCGATAATGCAGGGTGCGTTATCTTACACTTGGGTCTGTGCTAAGAATTAGCGCTCAATCTGGTTTTACAAGTAGATGGTAACATTTATTAACCAGTTTTAAAGTGATTTAAATCCAATCTATAATTCTGATGGATTTTGCAGGGAGCGTCATTATTGCTCATATTACAAGTGATGAGTTAAAGGGACATGCCACCCACATTTTTTCTTTTATGATTTAGAAAGAGAATGCAATTTTAAACATCTTTCTAATTTACTTATATTATCTAATTTGTTTTATTCTCTTGATATTCTTTGATGAAAAGCATATCTAGATATGCTCACTAGCTGCTGATTGGTTGCTGCACATAGGAGCCTTGTGTGATTGGTTCACCATATGCATTGCTTTTTCTTCAACTAAGGATATTTAAAAAATGAAGCAATTTAAATAATGGAAGTAAATTGTAATGTTGTTTAAATTTCTATTCTCTATCTAAATCATGAAAGAAAGATTTTGGGTTTAGTGGTCCTTTAAGTATTGTGCTTGAGTGCAACACAGTACAGCGCTGAAAATGTTGCCGTTTTGGAGACCTGATGTAATTAATTAACGTTTTAAACAGATGCATAACAAAACACACAAAGAATATATTAAAATAAATTTATAAATATTAAATGTAAAATAAAGGTTTTTTTTATTAAAAAAAATTATTTTAAGAGTTATTTTAAGTGAAATAGTTCATTACAAGGTGCTGGAGTGGGAAAGTGTATGAGTGTATATATATATCAAAAACAAAACAGAGCGCTATAAAAGAGGAGTGTTACTCAGAATAAAAGACCCCCAAAAAAGTCTTAATAAAGGCTTGTACAAACGTGAACACACAAATGAGTGTTAAAAAAAGTACTTTTTTCGCCAAAGGTGCTAGTGAAAAGTAATTTTTCATTCAATTCTCAAGGTCTTGGTGTAGGTAAAAACTCCGTACTGTGTTCTCAGTGGTGCTGGATCCACTGAGGAAATATGCAAAAGAAAAAGAACAAAGCGCACCCACAATTCACAGTCCTGTTTATTATAACATCACACACATCTACTATGAATTGCACTTACAAGAAAGTAAAAATTAACACAGCTTATCTGATAAACCACCACGACCACAGACGACTCCAATAGGGACACCAAAACAACTCCTTCACCTAAGCCACCTGCAGCTGGAGAGGAAGTCGTCAAGATCGATCCTTTGCTTGTTATCCCAGGAAGTTCCGCCAAGCCGTGGGCCGGAAAATACACTGATTCTCTGTTCCAGAGTACAGGATAAAAACGCTACATCTGCAAATCGTAGCAGATGTGTGTGGTGTTATAATAAACAGTACTGTGAATCGTGGCTGCGCTTTGCTCTTTTTCTTTTGCATGTGTGTATATATACTGTATATACAGCATATATATTTGTGTGTACATATATTTGTGTGTGCATATATATGTATGTGTATATATACTGTTTATATATATATATATATATATATATATATGTGTGTAAATATTCATGTATGTCTATGTATGTGTATATTTACTGTATATATATATATATGTGTGTAAATATTCATGTATGTCTATGTATGTGTATATTTACTGTATATATATATATATATATATATATATATATATATATATATATATATACATAGTAGAAAAGGACGCACTCGCCGGGTCTTGCAAATATTGTAATTTAATACAAGTAAATACTGTATTTACTTGTATTAAATTACAATATTTGCAAGACCCGGCGAGTGCGTCCTTTTCTACTATGTATGTTAACCTTTGATGCATCCCGGGCACACTAACTACTCCTGGAATAGTAAGTGCAGAGCTATGGAACATTTTTTGTATATATATATATATATATATATATATATATATATATATATATATTTGTGTGTACATATTCATGTATGTGTATGTATGTGTATATATACTGCAAATATATATTTGTGTGTACATATATATGTATGTGTATGTGTGTATATATACTGTGTATATATATATATTTGTGTGTACATATATATGTATGTGTATGTGTGTATATATACTGTGTATATATATATATTTGTGTGTACATATATATGTATGTGTATGTGTGTATATATACTGTGTATATATATATATTTGTGTGTACATATTCATGTATGTGTATGTATGTGTATATATACTGTAAATATATATTTGTGTGCACATATATATGTATGTGTATGTGTGTATATATACTGTGTATGTATGTATATATATATATATATATATATATATATATATATGTGTACATATTCATGTATGTGTACGTATGTGTATATATACTGTAAATATATATTTGTGTGTACATATATATGTATGTGTGTGCATATATATGTAGTTGTATATGTGTATACATGTGTGTCTATCTGTGTGTAGTGTTTTAAACTTACATTTTAGTACAACACCATAGTTCATATCTAATTAAAGAGATATTGAACAGTAAATACACGCTAGACATAATGATGTATTCAAAGATTAGCCTTAAAATAATATGTAGATGTGTTTTACAATTATATTATTTGTTAAAATAGTGTAAATGTAAGTAGAAATATTTAGTGTCTATAAATTACTTTAGTTTCTATAAAGTGATGGGAACTGCCATGTTTGAAGACATTTTCTATTTATCTCTTTGCAAACAAAGCTGTGTGGAATCCCCTTTTGGACAGTCTTTATATTGCCTGTTTTATATCTGTCCTCAATTGTCTTCAGCAGGGAATAAGGTGCAATTTGAGTTCAAACATGGAGGCGTCTATTACTTTAGAAGCTTAGTGGAATTAAAACCCCCCCCAACATTTTTAAGAGTTAAATTACAGGAAAAGGGAACAAAATAAATAATGAAAGTATATTGCAAGATTTCTTTAACTACACATTATTAAACATTTTATATCATAATCTCATACTGTTTAAAATCCGTTTTAAAGAACTCTACTACTTGAACAGAGGTTAAGTGCACCTTAGACTTAGCTCGCGAGCAATAGCCGATGTGTTTTTCAGCGCACCCCTATAAAAATCTATTATGCAAGGGATTAAGCACACTCTCCTCAAGCAAAATAAAAAAAATAAAGCACTAAAGTATAAGAAAGGACACAAAATGTGTTGCTCTAATACTAGTAGGGGGCGCTACAGTGGTAACAAAAAATATATTAGTGTAAAATATCAGGTATATGATAAATACAAAGGGAGTAAGACTACAATAATAAAAGCAATAGCGAGTCCAAATCAATGTCCCTTTAAGATTATACACTTTGTTTCTGGCTGCTCTCTGGGATGATCATCAAGGATAGATAGAAATCCCATAGAGGGAAAACAGACAAAGGTGCGTCTAAGTGTAGTATCATCAGGACAATTGAAGGAGATAAGAAAAGTGACCACTCACATTTGATGAAGCACACAATAGTGCTAATAAGGCAGGCCAAGACTCCTGAGCCGCTCAGGTGACTCCTGGCAGGTACGTGTCAAGGGTTGCGCTCCACACTCCGTCTCACGTTCTACCCCAAAGCAAACATCTGCTCCAGGTATCCCACACAGGATCTCACCGGTCTTAGATTAAGCTGGAAATAGCCTTCTGAACCCCCTTCTATATTATGCAGCAGGAACGGTAAAATGTTATTAAAAATAAATACTTTCAACTTGTAATATGAGCGGGATAATAAAAATGCGATTGATGTCAATGCACTCTAGGGCTAATATTTCTGCGCTCCTCTTATAATCTAGCCCTTTCATATATCATGCTTTAAGGGACACTAAACCCCAATTTTTTCTTTCACGATTCAGATAGAGCATAGAATTTTAATCTACTTTCTAATTTACTTCTATTATCAATTTTTCTTTGTTCTCTTAATATCTTTATTTGAAAAGCAAGAATGTATTCTTAGGAGCTGGCCCATTTTTGATTCAGTACCTTGGTAGTGCTTTCTGATTGGTGGCTAAATGTTTCCAAATAAACGGCTAGATTACGAGTTTTGTCGGTAAAGCTGTGCAGGGCTAACAAGCAGTTTATGCTCACCGCTCACTTACAGACAATGCTGGTATTACAGGTTTTTTTAAACCCGGCGTTAGCCGCAGAAAAGTGAGTGGAGAGTAAAATTTTGCTCCACATCTCACCTCAATACCAGTGCTGCTTACGGTAGCAGTGAGCTGGCTCGTGCACGATTTCCCCATAGGAATCTATGGGGCAGACCCGGCTGAAAAAAACCCTAACACCTGCAAAAAAGCAGTGTTCAGCTCCTAACGCAGCCCCATTGATTCCTATGGGGAAACACATTTATGTCTACACCTAACACCCTAACATGAACCCCGAGTCTAAACACCCCTAATATTACACTTATTAACCACTAATCCACCGCCCCGACATCGCCCCCACCTGCATTATATTATTAACCCCTAATCTGCCGCTCCGGACACCGCCACCACCTACTTTATATTGATTAACCCCTAATCTGCTGCCCCCAACATCGCCGAACCCTACATTATATATATTAACCCCTAATCTGCCTCCCCCAAATGTCGTTGCCACTATATTAAAGTTATTAACCCCTAAAACTAAGTCTAACCCTAACCCCCCTAACTTAAATATAATTTACATAAATCTAAATACAATTACTACAATTAACTAAATTATTCCTATTTAAAACTAAATACTTACCTATAAAATAAACCCTAAGATAGATACAATATAACTAATAGTTACATTGTAGCTATCTCAGGGTTTATTTTTATTTTACAGGCAACTTTGTATTAATTTTAACTATGTAGAATAGTTATTAAATAGTTATTAACTATTTAATAGCTACCTAGTTAAAATAAATACAACTTTACCTGTAAAATAAATCCTAACCTAAGTTACAATTACACCTAACACTACACTATAATTAAATGAATTCCCTAAACTAACTACAATTAACTACAATTAAATACAATTATCTAAAGTACGATAAAAAACAAACACTAAATTACAGAAAATAATAAAATAATTTCAATTTTTTAAAACTAATTACACCTAATCTAATCCCCCTAATAAAATAAAAAAGCCCCCTAAAATAAAAAAGCCCTACACTATACTAAATTACAAATAGCCCTTAATAGGGCCTTTTGCGGGGCAATGCCCCAAAGTAATCAGCTCTTTTACCTGTAAAAAAAAGTACATTACCACCCCAACATTAAAACCCACCACCCACACAACCAACCCTACTCTAAAACCCACCTAATCCCCCCTTAATAAAACCTAACACTAACCCCTTGAAGATCACCCTACCTTGAGAAGTCTTCACCCAACCGGGCCGAAGTCCTCAACGAAGCCGGGCGAAGTGGTCCTCAAGATGGGCAGAAGTCTTCATCGAAGCCGGGCAGAAGAGGTCCTCCAGACGGGCAGAAGTCTTCATCCAGGTGGCATCTTCTATCTTCATCCATCCGGCGCGGAGCAGGTCCATCTTCAAGACATCCAACGCGGAGCATCCTCTTCAAACAAAGTCCAACTGAAGAATAAAGGTTCCTTTAAATGACGTCATCCAAGATGGCGTCCCTTGAATTCCGATTGGCTGATTGGCTGATTGGCTATATTGTAGCTATCTTAGGGTTTATTTTATAGGTAAGTATTTAGTTTTAAATATTATTAATTTAGTTAATGATAGTAATTTTATTTAGATTTATTAAAATTATATTTCAGTTAGGGGGGTTAGGGTTAGAGTTAGATTTAGGGGTTAATACATTTAATATAGTTGCAGTGACGTTGGGGGCGGCAGATTAGGGGTTAATAAATGTAGGTAGGTGGCGGCGATGTTAGGGACGGCAGATTAGGGGTTAATAATATTTAACTAGTGTTTGCGATGCGGGAGTACCGCGGTTTAGGGGTTAATATATTTATTATAGTGGCGGCGATCTCCGGTTTGTCAGATTAGGGGTTAAAAAATGTATTATAGTGTTTGCGATGTGGGGGGCCTCGGTTTAGGGGTTAATCGGTAATTTATGGGTGTTAGTGTACTTTTTAGCACTTTAGTTAAGAGTTTTATGCTACGGCGTTAGCCCATAAAACTCTTAACTACTGACTTTTAAATGCGGTACCAGGCTTGACAGGAGAGGGTGTACTGCTCACTTTTGGTCAGACTCGTAATACCGGCGTTAGGAAAATCCTATTGAAATGAGTTGCACCAAAAAAGTGAGCGGTACACCTGTACCTGCAAGACTCGTAATACCAGCGGGCATTAAAAAGCAGCGTTGGGACCTCTCAACGCTGCTTTTTAAGGCTAACGCAAAACTTGTAATCTAGCCGAAAGATAGCAAGAGAACGGAAAAAAAAATCATAAAAGGAGTAAATTAGAAAGCTGCTTACAATTGCATGCTCTATCTGAATCATGAAAGAAAAAATGTGGGCTTAGTAACCCTTTCATTCATCATCATCACCAGAGATAGACTGTTTTTTAAAGGCAATTAACTGTAATGCAAATTGTCAGGAACGCAGGGTGTAAGCCTAATGGAGCCAAAATGTGCCTAAGTTGCTCAGTTGTGTCTTTTTAATATGTGCTTTATTGTGCGTTTGTTGCCAGATGCCATCTGGTCCTACTAGTCACCTGTTTCACCTGATGGAATTATTATTATTCTGTAAATCATGCATGTTGAGATTAATAATACATGCAAAGCACACTCTTATGGAGGACAGAGTTATCAACAAAGCATAAAAAAGTTCTCAATGAAAACATACAAAGCTGTGAAGTGCAGCTTAAAGGGTCAGTATACACCAATTTTCATATAACTGCATGTAATAGACACTACTATAAAGTATAATATGCACAGATACTGATATAAAAATCCAGTATAAAACCGTTAAAAAAATTACTCAGAAGCTCCCAGTTTAGCACTGTTGAAAAGGTTAGGTGGGGACACCCACTGAAATGGGTTGGAAAGCAAAAAGACACTCCTCCTTCCCATATGAAAAGACTCTTTACACAAACAGGAGCAAGCTGGAGTAAGTAGACATCAGTATACATCTAAAACTTTGGGGCTTAGTTAGGAGTCTGAAAATCAGCACAATGTTATTTAAAAATAAGCCAAACTATACATTGTTACAAAAAACAACAACATATATGGGCTATATAAATGGATCATCTACAAAACATTCATGCATATAAAATCTAGTGTATAATGTCCCTTGAAATGCCCACCATTCCTATTACATTTTTTATGACTCTAGAAATGACATCACATATGTTTAAAGCAGTACTATAAAATGACAGAACAAGTGAAATCACAGATGATGTCATCTATGGCATCATAGACATCATGGGTGAAATCATAAAAAAACTTTAATGTTATAAATTAAAGGAACAGTAAAGTCAAAATTAAACTTTTATGATTCAGAAAGGGCATACAATTTTAAACAAGTTTCTAATTTACTTCTATTACATAAAAGATAAATACATTCATATTATGACAAATATTTTAGTAAGGTTTTCAAAAAGAATTATAGCTATTAATTGCCTTATTCAAATTTTTTTCTATAATAAAGTAGGATCAGTTTAACAAACTGAAATATTATTCTAGATAATGTGATTTTGAAGGGACATTAAACTCAAAATTAAATTTCTCCAACATTGGTGTGTCCGGTCCACGGCGTCATCCTTACTTGTGGGATATTCTCTTCCCCAACAGGAAATGGCAAAGAGTCCCAGCAAAGCTGGTCACATGATCCCTCCTAGGCTCCGCCCACCCCAGTCATTCTCTTTGCCGTTGCACAGGCAACATCTCCACGGAGATGGTTAAGAGTTTTTTGGTGTTTAAATGTAGTTTTATTCTTCTATCAAGTGTTTGTTATTTTAAAATAGTGCTGGTATGTACTATTTACTCTGAAACAGAAAAGGATGAAGATTTCTGTTTGTGAGAGGAAGATGATTTTAGCAGACAGTAACTAAAATCGTTTGCTGTTTCCACATAGGACTGTTGAGATGAAGTAACTTCAGTTGGGGGAAACAGTTAGCAGTCTTTTCTGCTTAAGGTATGACTAGCCATATTTCTAACAAGACCATGTAATGCTGGAAGGCTGTCATTTCCCCTCATGGGGACCGGTAAGCCATTTTCTTAGTTAAACATAAAAGAATAAAGGGCTTCAAAAAGGGCTTAAAAACTGGTAGACATTTTTCTGGGCTAAAACAATTGCTTTACTAGGCATATTATGCAGATTCTAACTAATTATTGGTATTATAATCTTGGGGAACGTTTAGAAAAACGGCAGGCACTGTGTTGGACACCTTTTTCAGATGGGGGCCTTTCTAGTTATAGACAGAGCCTCATTCTGGGACTGTATAGGGGTTAAATGTAAAAACGGCTCCGGTTCCGTTAATTTAAGGGTTAAAGCTCTGAAATTTGGTGTGCAATACTTTTAATGCTTTAAGACACTGTGGTGAAATTTTGGTGAATTTTGAACAATTCCTTCATACTTTTTCACATATTCAGTAATAAAGTGTTTTCAGTTTGAAATTTAAAGTGACAGTAACGGTTTTATTTTAAAACGTTTTTTGTGCTTTGTTGACAAGTTTAAGCCTGTTTAACATGTCTGTACCATCAGATAAGCTATGTTCTATATGTATGAAAGCCAATGTGTCTCCCCATTTAAATTTATGTGATAATTGTGCCATATCATCCAAACAAAGTAAGGACAGTACTGCCACAGATAATGAAATTGCCCAAGATGATTCCTCAGATGAGGGGAGTAAACATGATACTACATCATCCCCTACTGTGTCTACACCAGTTATGCCCACACAGGAGGCCCCTAGTACATCTAGTGCGCCAATACTTATTACCATGCAACAATTAACGGCTGTAATGGATAACTCCATAGCAAATCTTTTATCCAAAATGCCTACTTATCAGAGAAAGCGCGATTGCTCTGTTTTAAACACTGAAGAGCAAGAGGACGCTGATGATAACTGTTCTGACATACCCTCACACCAATCTCAAGGGGCCATGAGGGAGGTTTTGTCTGATGGAGAAATTTCAGATTCAGGAAAAATTTCTCATCAAGCTGAACCTGATGTTGTGACATTTAAATTTAAATTAGAACATCTCCGCGCACTGCTTAAGGAGGTGTTATCTACTCTGGATGATTGTGACAATTTGGTCATTCCAGAGAAATTATGTAAGATGGACAAGTTCCTAGAGGTTCCGGTGCCCCCCGACGCTTTTCCTATACCCAAGCGGGTGGCGGACATAGTAAATAAAGAGTGGGAAAGGCCCGGCATACCTTTTGTCCCCCCCCTATATTTAAGAAATTATTTCCTATAGTCGACCCCAGAAAGGACTTATGGCAGACAGTCCCCAAGGTCGAGGGGGCGGTTTCTACTCTAAACAAACGCACTACTATTCCTATTGAAGATAGTTGTGCTTTCAAAGATCCTATGGATAAGAAATTAGAGGGTTTGCTTAAAAAGATTTTTGTACAGCAAGGTTACCTTCTACAACCAATTTCATGCATTGTTCCTGTCACTACGGCAGCGTGTTTCTGGTTCGAGGAACTAGAAAAATTGCTTAGTAAAGAATCTTCGTATGAGGAGGTTATGGACAGAGTTCAAGCACTTAAATTGGCTAACTCTTTTGTTTTAGATGCCGCTTTGCAATTAGCTAGATTAGCGGCGAAAAATTCAGGGTTTGCTGTCGTGGCGCGCAGAGTGCTTTGGCTAAAGTCTTGGTCAGCGGATGTGTCTTCCAAGACAAAATTGCTTAACATTCCTTTCAAAGGTAAAACATTATTTGGACCTGATTTGAAAGAGATTATTTCAGACATCACTGGGGGAAAGGGCCACGCCCTCCCACAGGATAGGTCTTTTAAGGCTAATAATAAGCCTAATTTTCGTCCCTTTCGCAGAAACGGACCAGTCTCTAATTCTGTATCCTCTAAGCAAGAGGGTAATACTTCACAACCCAAACCAGCCTGGAAACCAATGCAAGGCTGGAACAAGGGTAAGCAGGCCAAGAAGCCTACCACTGCTACCAAAATAGCATGAAGGGATAGCCCCCGATCCGGGACCGGATCTAGTGGGGGGCAGACTTTCTCTCTTTGCTCAGGCTTGGGCAAGAGATGTTCAGGATCCTTGGGCGCTAGAAATAGTTTCTCAAGGTTATCTCCTGGAATTCAAGGAACTACCCCCAAGGGGAAGGTTCCACAGGTCTCAATTATCTTCAAACCAAATAAAGAGACAGGCATTCTTACATTGTGTAGAAGACCTGTTAAAGATGGGAGTGATACATCCAGTTCCAATAAGAGAACAAGGAATGGGATTTTATTCCAATCTGTTCATAGTTCCCAAAAAAGAGGGAACATTCAGACCAATTTTGGATCTAAAGATCCTAAACAAATTTCTCAGGGTACCATCGTTCAAAATGGAAACTATTCGAACGATCCTACCTACTATCCAGGAAAATCAATTCATGACTACCGTGGATTTAAAGGATGCGTACCTACATATTCCTATCCACAAGGAACATCATCAGTTCCTAAGGTTCGCTTTTCTGGACAAGCATTACCAGTTTGTGGCACTTCCATTTGGATTAGCCACTGCTCCAAGGATTTTCACAAAGGTACTAGGGTCCCTTCTAGCGGTTCTAAGACCAAGGGGCATTGCAGTAGTACCTTACTTGGACGACATCCTGATTCAAGCGTCGTCCCTGTCAAAAGCAAAGGCTCATACGGACATCGTCCTAGCCTTTCTCAGATCTCACGGATGGAAGGTGAACAAAGAAAAAAGTTCTCTGTCCCCGTCAACAAGAGTTCCCTTCTTGGGAACAATAATAGATTCCTTAGAAATGAGGATTTTTCTGACAGAGGTCAGAAAATCAAAACTTCTAAGCTCTTGTCAAGTACTTCATTCTGTTCCTCGTCCTTCCATAGCGCAGTGCATGGAAGTAATAGGATTGATGGTTGCAACAATGGACATAGTTCCTTTTGCACGAATTCATCTAAGACCATTACAACTGTGCATGCTCAGACAGTGGAATGGGGATTATACAGACTTGTCTCCGACGATTCAAGTAGATCAAAAGACCAGAGATTCACTCCATTGGTGGCTGACCCTGGACAATCTGTCACAGGGAATGAGCTTCCGCAGACCAGAGTGGGTCATTGTCACGACCGACGCCAACCTAGTGGGCTGGGGCGCGGTCTGGGAATCCCTGAAAGCTCAGGGTCTATGGTCTCGGGAAGAGTCTCTTCTCCCGATAAACATTCTGGAACTGAGAGCGATATTCAATGCTCTCAGAGCTTGGCCTCAACTAGCAAAGGCCAAATTCATAAGGTTTCAGTCAGACAACATGACAACCGTTGCATATATCAATCATCAGGGGGGAACAAGGACTTCCCTGGCGATGAAAGAAGTGACCAAGATAATTCAATGGGCGGAGGATCACTCCTGCCACTTGTCTGCGATCCACATCCCAGGAGTGGAAAATTGGGAAGCGGATTTTCTGAGTCGTCAGACATTCCATCCGGGGGAGTGGGAACTCCATCCGGAAATCTTTGCCCAAATAACTCAATTATGGGGCATTCCAGACATGGATCTGATGGCGTCTCATCAGAACTTCAAGGTTCCTTGCTACGGGTCCAGATCCAGGGATCCCAAGGCGACCCTAGTAGATGCACTAGTAGCACCTTGGACCTTCAACCTAGCTTATGTATTCCCACCGTTTCCTCTCATCCCCAGGCTGGTAGCCAGGATCAATCAGGAGAGGGCCTCGGTGATCTTGATAGCTCCTGCGTGGCCACGCAGGACTTGGTATGCAGACCTGGTGAATATGTCATCGGCTCCACCATGGAAGCTACCTTTGAGACAGGACCTTCTTGTTCAGGGTCCATTCGAACATCCGAATCTGGTTTCCCTCCAACTGACGGCTTGGAGATTGAACGCTTGATTTTATCAAAGCGTGGGTTTTCAGATTCTGTAATAGATACTCTGATTCAGGCTAGAAAGCCTGTAACTAGAAAAATTTACCATAAAATATGGAAAAAATATATCTGTTGGTGTGAATCTAAAGGATTCCCATGGAACAAGATAAAAATTCCTAAGATTCTATCCTTTCTACAAGAAGGTTTGGAGAAAGGATTATCTGCAAGTTCTCTGAAGGGACAGATCTCTGCTTTATCTGTTTTACTTCACAAAAGACTGGCAGCTATGCCAGATGTTCAAGCATTTGTTCAGGCTCTGGTTAGAATCAAGCCTGTTTACAGACCTTTGACTCCTCCCTGGAGTCTAAATCTAGTTATTTCAGTTCTTCAAGGGGTTCCGTTTGAACCCTTACATTCCGTAGATATTAAGTTATTATCTTGGAAAGTTTTGTTTTTGGTTGCAATTTCTTCTGCTAGAAGAGTTTCAGAGTTATCTAATCTGCAGTGTTCTCCGCCCTATCTGGTGTTCCATGCAGATAAGGTGGTTTTGCGTACTAAGCCTGGTTTTCTTCCGAAAGTTGTTTCCAACAAAAATATTAACCAGGAGATAGTTGTACCTTCTTTGTGTCCGAATCCAGTTTCAAAGAAGGAACGTTTGTTACACAATTTGGACGTAGTCCGTGCTCTAAAATTCTATTTAGAGGCTACTAAAGATTTCAGACAAACATCTTCCTTGTTTGTTGTTTATTCTGGTAAAAGGAGAGGTCAAAAAGCGACTTCTACCTCTCTTTCCTTTTGGCTTAAAAGCATTATCCGATTGGCTTATGAGACTGCCGGACGGCAGCCTCCTGAAAGAATCACAGCTCACTCCACTAGGGCTGTGGCTTCCACATGGGCCTTCAAGAACGAGGCTTCTGTTGACCAGATATGTAAGACAGCGACTTGGTCTTCACTGCACACTTTTGCCAAATTTTACAAATTTGATACTTTTGCTTCTTCGGAGGCTATTTTTGGGAGAAAGGTTTTGCAAGCCGTGGTGCCTTCCATTTAGGTGACCTGATTTGCTCCCTCCCTTCATCCGTGTCCTAAAGCTTTGGTATTGGTTCCCACAAGTAAGGATGACGCCGTGGACCGGACACACAATTGTTGGAGAAAACAGAATTTATGCTTACCTGATAAATTACTTTCTCCAACGGTGTGTCCGGTCCACGGCCCGCCCTGGTTTTTTAATCAGGTCTGATGAATTATTTTCTCTAACTACAGTCACCACGGTATCATATGGTTTCTCCTATATATATTTCCTCCTGTCCGTCGGTCGAATGACTGGGGTGGGCGGAGCCTAGGAGGGATCATGTGACCAGCTTTGCTGGGACTCTTTGCCATTTCCTGTTGGGGAAGAGAATATCCCACAAGTAAGGATGACGGCGTGGACCGGACACACCGTTGGAGAAAGTAATTTATCAGGTAAGCATAAATTCTGTTTTCCTATAAACTATAAAATAAAAATGATGCAACATTACAATATGTGCATACATTATTTAATTTGCTTTTTTTTTGTAATACTTTATAATACTTTGCTTCTGTTGTAAAAATTTTGCTTGTCCCACTCTCACTAAATAGGTTGAATATTACATTTATTAACCCAAGTATGCTGAAAAATACTGCAAATAGCCTCCACCAGTAACATAATACATAGGGGGGTAGTTATCAACGTGTCTACTTTACCTGCCTTCGCCGGTCCAATACGCCCGCCTTAGCTCGCCTACCATCGCCCCTGCGGACCTTCAAAATTTTGCCTAAGTTATCAATATATCTGTCAAAAAGCCGCGCACCAAGTACTGTGATAGTTATCACTCATCTGATCTCGCTGCTCTTCGGCTTTTTGACAGCTTTATTGATACCCCTGTCACTAAGCACCCACACTAACTACACTGTTTTACCCCCTATACCGGCGTCCCCGGAGGCCCCCGCAACTCAATAAAGTTATTAACCCCTAAACCGCCGCTTCCGGACACCGCCATGACCTACATTATACCTATTAACCCCTATCCTGCCCCCCCTATACAGCCGCCACCTATAATAAAGTTATTAACCCCTATCCTGCCAATCCCGGACCTTGCCGCAACTAAATAAATAGTTTAACCCCTAAACCTCCGCTCCCGGACCCCGCCGCAACCTATATTAAACGTATTAACCCCTAATCTGCCCCCCCCTACACCGTCGCCACCTATAATAAGTTTATTAACCCCTATCCTGCCCCCCTACACCGTCGCCACCTATAATACATTTATTAACCCCTATCCTGCCCCCCCTACACCGCCGCCACTGTAATAAAATTATTAACCCCTAAACCTAAGTCTAACACTAACCCTAACACCCCCCTAACTTAAATATTAATTAAATAAATCTAAATAAATTTAACTCTTATTAAATTAATTATTCCTATTTAAAGCTAAATACTTACCTTTAAAATAAACCCTAATATAGCTACAATATAAATAATAATTATATTGTAGCTATCTTAGAATTTATTTTTATTTTACAGGCATCTTTCAATTTATTTTAACTAGGTACAGTAGCTATTAAATAGTTATTAACTATTTAATAGCTACCTAGCTAAAATAAAGAGAAATTTACCTGTAAAATAAAATCTAACCTAAGTTACAATTACACCTAACACTACACTATACTTAAATAAATTAATCCTATTTAAAACTAAATACTTACCTGTAAAATAAACCCTAAGATAGCTACAATATAAATAATAATTATATTGTAGCTATTTTAGGATTTATATTTATTTTACAGGTAACTTTGTATTTATTTTAGCTAGTTAGAATAGTTATTAAATAGTTATCAACTATTTAATAACTACCTAGCTAAAAGAAATACAAAATTACCTGTAAAATAAATCCTAACCTAAGTTACAATTAAACCTAACACTACACTATCATTAAATTAATAAAATAAATTAGTTACAAATAACTACAATTAAATTAAATTAAATAAACTAACTAAAGTACAAAAAATAAAAAAAGCTAAGTTACAAAAAATAAAAAACATAAGTTACAAACATTTAAACAATATTACAACAATTTTAAGCTACTTACACCTAATCTATACCCCCTAATAAAATAACAAAGCTCCCCAAAATAAAAAAATGCCCTACCCTATTCTAAATTAAAAAGTTACCAGCTCTTTTACCTTACCAGCCCTTAAAAGGGCCTTTTGCGGGGCATGCCCCAAAGAATTCTCCTCTTTTGCCTGTAAAATAAAAATACAAGCCCCCCAACATTAAAACCCACCACCCACATACCCCTAATCTAACCCAAACCCCCCTTAAATAAACCTAACACTACCCCCCTGAAGATAATCCTACCTTGAGTCGTCTTCAGCCAGCCAACCACCGATGGAACCGAAGAGGAGATCCGGAGCGGCAGAAGTCATCAACCAAGGGGCGCTGAAGAAGTCTTCCATCCGATGAAGTCATCATCCAGGCGGCGCTGAAGAAGTCTTCCATCCGATAGAAGTCTTCATCCAGGCGGTGTCTTCAATCTTCATCCATCTGGAGCGGAGCGGAGCCATCTTCAGACGAGCCGACGCGGAGCCATCCTCTTCTTCCCGACGACTAACGACGAATGGATATTCCTTTAAGGGACGTCATCCAAGATGGCGTCCCTTCAATTCCGATTGGCTGATAGGATTCTATCAGCCAATCGAAATTAAGGTAGGAAAAATCTGATTGGCTGATTGAATCAGCCAATCAGATTGAAGTTCAATCCGATTGGCTGATCCAATCAGCCAATCAGATTGAGCTCGCATTCTATTGGCTGTTCCGATCAGCCAATAGAATGCAAGCTCAATCTGATTGGCTGATTGGATCAGCCAATCGGATTGAACTTCAATCTGATTGGCTGATTCAATCAGCCAATCAGATTTTTCCGCCTGGATGAAGACATCTATCGGATGGAAGACCTCTTCAGCGCCGCCTGGATGATGACTTCATCGGATGGAAGACTTTTTCAGCGCCCTTTGGTTGATGACTTCTGCTGCTCCGGATATCCTCTTTGGTTCCATCAGTGGTTGGCTGGCTGAAGACGACTCAAGGTAGGATGATCTTCAGGGGGGTAGTGTTAGGTTTATTTAAGGGGGGTTTGGGTTAGATTAGGGGTATGTGGGTGGTGGGTTTTAATGTTGGGGGGGTTGTATTTTTATTTTACAGGCAAAGAGCAGAATTCTTTGGGGCATGCCCCGCAAAAGGCCCTTTTAAGGGCTGGTAAGGTAAAAGAGCTGGTAACTTTTTAATTTAGAATAGGGTAGGGCATTTTTTTTATTTTGGAGGGCTCTGTTATTTTATTAGGGGGCTTAGATTAGGTGTAAGTAGCTTAAAATTGTTGTAATATTTTTTAAATGTTTGTAACTTATTTTTTTATTTTTTGTAACTTAGCTTTTTTTATTTTTTGTACTTTAGTTAGTTTATTTAATTTAATTTAATTGTAGTTATTTGTAACTAATTTATTTAATTAATTTAATGATAGTGTAGTGTTAGGTTTAATTGTAACTTAGGTTAGGATTTATTTTACAGGTAATTTTGTATTTCTTTTAGCTAGGTAGTTATTAAATAGTTAATAACTATTTAATAACTTCTAACTAGCTAAAATAAATACAAAGTTACCTGTAAAATAAATATAAATCCTAAAATAGCTACAATATAATTATTATTTATATTGTAGCTATCTTAGGGTTTATTTTACAGGTAAGTATTTAGTTTTAAATAGGATTAATTTATTTAAGTATAGTGTAGTGTTAGGTGTAATTGTAACTTAGGTTAGTTTTTATTTTACAGGTAAATTTCTCTTTATTTTAGCTAGGTAGCTATTAAATAGTTAATAACTATTTAATAGCTATTGTACCTAGTTAAAATAAATTGAAAGATGCCTGTAAAATAAAAATAAATCCTAAAATAGATACAATATAATTATTATTTATATTGTAGCTATCTTAGGGTTTATTTTAAAGGTAAGTATTTAGTTTTAAATAGGATTAATTTATTTAATAAGAGAAATATTATTTAGAATTATTAATATTTAAGTTAGGGGGGTGTTAGGGTTAGTGTTAGATTTAGATTTAGGGGTTAATAATTTTATTACAGTGGCGGCGGTGTAGGGGGGCAGGATAGGGGTTAATAAACTTATTATAGGTGGCAATGGTGTAGGGGGGGCAGATTAGGGGTTAATAAGTTTAATATAGGTTGCGGCTTGGTCCGGGAGCGGCGGTTTAGGGGTTAAACTATTTATTTAGTTGCGGCGAGGTCTGGGATCCACAGGATAGGGGTTAATAACTTTATTATAGGTGGCGACGGTATGGGGGGGCAGGATAACGGTTAATAGATATAATGTAGGTGGCGGTGGGGTCTGGGAGCGGCGGTTTAGGGGTTAATACATATATTATAGTTGTGGTGGGCTCCGGGAGCGGCGGTTTAGGGGGTAGTACATTTATTTAGTTGCGGCGGTGTAGGGGGGACAGATTAGGGGTGTTTAGACTCGGGGTACATGTTAGGGTGTTAGGTGTAGACACTTCCCATAGGAATCAATGGGATGTCTGGCAGCAGCGAACATGAACTTTCGCTATGGTCAGACTCCCATTGATTTCTATGGGATCCGCCGCCTGCAGGGCGGCGGTTTGAAAACCAGGTACGCTGGGCCGGAAAAGTGCCGAGCGTACCTGCTAGTTTTTTGATAACTTGCAAAAGTAGTCAGATAGTGCCAAACTTGTGTGTGGAACATCTGGAGTGACGTAAGAATCGATCTGTGTCGGACTGAGTCCGGCGGATCGAAGCTTAAGTCACAAAATTCTATTTTTGCCGGTATCTAGGGCTTGATAACTTAGGCAAATCAGCCTCGCCACAAATACGCTGCGGAATTCCAGCATATTTGAGGTTGACGGCTTGATAACTAGGGGCCATAGTGATTGCTTAGAGCAATTTATAAACCTATTTATTTGCTGTGCAAGGGTTGCATTTTATAACAAAATAACTGTTTATTGGTTTGTATCTATCCATTTTTATTTATTTATATATATATATATATATATATATATATATTTTTTTTTTATTATTTTATTTTTCCTGTGTGGGTAATTAGGGGTTGGATTATTTTCCCCTGTTTGTGCCTACCTAGACTATAAATTTAGCACAGTAACTCATGGAGCTTGCTCTTTAAGGGTTTGCAGCATTGATTATCTGGAAAAGTAAGATTGTCTGTTTAAGTATAATACGGCTAGATTACGAGTTTTGCGGTGAAATAACTGAATTAAATGGTACCTAAGAATCTATAAATCTTAGTGTCTGTTTGCTATACACTTTTAGTGAAAGGCTAATAAATATTAACACACAATCACTAGCTTAATTAAACTACCTGCAAGAATATCACTCGCAAAGTCTTATTTCAGCAGTACAAAAACTTTTATTACAATGAGGCTACATAAACAGTTACAATATGCAGATTAAATATAAATTACACATATGCATATCACTTTATACATAAACAGCAGTGAACTATACATCAATATTACACTAATACATTTGCCCAGTCTATGTAAAAGTATGGTGTGCTGTAAGTATATGTGTCAGCAAGAAGTACTTACTTGATGTTCTCAGAGCATCCCAAAGATACAAGAGAGAGAAAACCATGTGTGTTGATGGTTTTTATTGTGACTCTTTTAGCCCTCCCACAATGATGATGTCACTCATATGCAAGCCCCGTTTGTACTGTTTAAGGTATGGTTTTACAGCCATGCCATGTGGTCAGGGAGGAAAGGCCTCTGGCCACACACAAAAGGATCTTTATACAGCTTTTTACTTAAACCAGCTGGTCATCTTTATCAGATGGGGCCTGGTAATGTGATCTTTCTACATTCCAAAGTGACCTAGTATCTGAATGAGGAGTTAACCCCTTCTTGGCCATTCAGCTGAGTTCTTGTAGTATTATCCCATATTATCCTTTCCTGACCATACCTGCATGCCTTTATTACATTCCCCCCTTTTGGCAATATAGGTTACCATACCCTTCCATTCCAATGGTTGATTTATATGAGTGAATCTGATGGAAGATTCCTAACCCCACCTATGTGTGATGGCTATATTAGTGTACTAAGGATGCTTCCATTCGCATAAAATAATATAAGTGATATACATGTGCAATTAATGATTTTAAATAACAACACATACAAATTTGAATAATTATACATAATATAGAAATAAATAATATGATTATAAATGGATGTATGAACAGATTTCCCAATGCAGAACCCCATGATAACTGTTTCCAAAAGGAATTTGCTAATTTCTGCCACCAGGTAGAACTTGACATCTCTGTAAAAGTATGTTCAATCCTTTGTAGTTCTTGTTCCTGATGGTAGAAATTTACATGAACACGTTCCCCAAAATTTTTAAGATGTTCTAGTAACACAGAGTCTTTTTGCAATAAGGTTACCCATTTTGCCAAGTTGCATCATCTACTAATATTGGGGTTATGAGTGGAGCCCCCAAGGTAGCGTTATATGTGAGTAACTGTGGGACAGTGAAGTTAAACTGTAGTGAACTTATCCTCACAGGGTACCCAGTAATACAATAAATCCCTGGTGTGATTTGTTCCCTTGAATTACACTTGTCAAACCATACATGCACTTCATCTTTAAGCTTCAATGCAACAAAACACACCTTTCCTTGTCCTAAGGGAAAAATCATATCTTGGGGATTAACTTTCTCCACAAAACCATTGCAATATGAGTGATTATGCCAGCAGGAATCAAAAATTATTCTTGCCTGGTTGGCAAGACATAAAACTTTAGAAGGAAACCTTATGCAGCCAGACATGTCTACCTGTTCCATATGGGAACAATTCCATATAAAATTTGGGAACTCTATCTCATGATGTAAAACATGAGATTCTGTGACAGGTGTTCCTAGTGAAAACAAATTATAAACATTCTGATAAGTACCACTAGTGGGCACACGTGAAGTAGCCCTGCATATATTTTCCCTGCAGCCCAACCAACTGTTTAACCATAATTCTTTGTGTTCTGATGCAAAACTGTTAACAACAGACTGCTCCCACCCTCCCAAAGGTGTATGGTTATTTTCCATAGCCTGTGCTATTAATTTAAAGTCAGTTGATAATTCTGTTTGCATGGAAATACACACAAAATCCCAGGATACTTCCCTTAACCTACTAATTAATCCTATCAGTATTTCCTCTGTATGTTGAATGGCAGGACCCTGAACCTGAATGACTGTCTGTGTCAGTGTCTCTATCAGGGTGTTTATCATTTGTTGCGTATGAATCCCTTTTGCATTTAACATCCCCTGGGACTGTAAGGTTGTTGTTAAGCTGGATATGTCAATGGAATTTACCACCCCTAACCCTGTTCCCTCACCTCCAAAAACTGTATCCACAATATCCCTCCTAGTACCTTCTGCCCACTTAACTAATGCTTTTTCCATAGTGGCAGTAATTCTGGAACAATTTTGGTAATGTGCGGAAACTAGCCAAACTATTATTTTAATCTTCCACGTGATAAATTGGAATGTGCCTTCCCTCAATACTGGAGTTGCCTTGATTGTACTTGTTTGAAATGGACCGCTAGAAACAACCCGTTCCCCCTCACACATTGGAGTATTGTCATAATGTTTCATCTTTGGTGTAGTGATTAAAGTAGAATAGATCAAAGGTGCAAAAGTAGTTGTTTCCTTTTTTTGATCTATTTTTAAGTATACTTCAATCCCTCCACCAAAGTTGGAAGCTGTAACTCTCCAATTAATCCCTTCTCCAATTTGTTGTTCAAATATAACCTTGGTTATATTATAGTTATCACCATTTATAGTGTGAATAGGATTTGTAAATGTTGTAGACACAGAAATACCTTCTCCCACCAGACCTACAGTCCATTTTCCCCAAGCCACCCACTTACATTCCCATTCAACTTTATTACCCTGATTGACCCTCCAAAAAACAATTAAATTGTCTTGATGTTTTTCAGCAAATATTTCAATCTTCCCACCCGCATTAAAAGTAAATTTTCCCAAAAAAATCTTTGTTAAGGTCTTGAGAGCTCCAGAAGCCTGTCCATCCTCTGATGCTGCTGTTTGAGCTCCATCTACGACTCCTTGTGAGGTTGGTGATTGAAAATTCATTACAGTCACAGATTGGGAGTTTTTGCAATAACACCCACACAAATACAAATAGGTTTGTGGCGATCATTCCACTCAGGTTCCACATAATGAAATCTGTAAAAAAGATTAAGAGAATATCAGTTCTTAGCAGAAATATCTACATCTGGGACAACTGTCCCTCTATACAATTTACATTGGTCAACATTAACCCATTAGTAACCAGGCTGCCTTCTGGTTTCCCCAGGGGTTTGATCTTTCTATTTTAATTACAGTATTACCCAATTTGTCCAAAATTCTATAAGGTCCTTCCCAATTTGCATCCCAGGGAGAATTTTTGCGAAAATTTTTAATCTTGATCAATCCCCCCTTCTCAAACAGAGATGTTTGAGGTGTACATGAAAATTCACAATCTGTTGGGGCCATATTAGAGGCAGCAAAAATTAGCAGTGAGCTCAACTGCTCCTGAATTTTGGAGAGATATTGATCTCTAGACACAGATTCTCTCAAGGGGGTAGACAATTTTGCTTCACCTGGGTGGCCTAATGCCATCTTTCTCCCTGTCATGAGCTCATAGGGAGAACACTTGGTAGCATTTGATGGTGTAGCTCTAATAGCCATTAGAACTGATGGAAGATGTGTGACCCATGATTTACCATACTGGGAAAGCATTTTGGACAATTTTGTTTTTAATGTGCGATTCATGCGCTCAACTATACCAGAGGATTGTGGATGATATGGTACATGAAATCTTGTCTGTATTCCCAGTAGGGCACAGAGATTTTGCATTACCTGACCTGTAAAATGTGTACCCCTGTCTGATTCAATGAGTGTTGGAAACCCCCATCTTGAGAAAACATGTTCCCACAGTGCTCTGGCAGTAGCCTGTGCAGTATCACAATGAAGTGGAATAGCCTCAACCCATTTTGAAAAAATAACTACAATTACTAGGGCATACCTGAGATCCCCCTTTGATAGTGGAAGTGGGCCTATAAAATCAATTTGGATAGCTTTCCAGGGGCCATCTGCTACTGGTATTTTCTGGAGAATGGGTCTCTGACCTTTAGGACGTGGATTAATTTGAGCACAAATTAAACACTCTTGTACACATTTTAAACAGGTTTCTGCTAAATCTGGCCAATGAAATTTTTGCCTTAAATGGTACTCTAATGCACTTTGGCCAATATGCCCAAGAAGAGAATGTGTTTGCTATGTTATAGGTCCCTGCAAATGACTTGGTACCACAAAAAACAATTTAGCCTGTGGATCAGTGGGATTGGAGTAACATATTAACCCATTACAAATTGAATATCCTTTTGGGAGTGTTTGCTGTTCTTGTAACAGAGGGAAAAGCTTAGGATCTTTAGCTTGTTCTGTTTTCAAATCAGGTACCTCTGAATCTACCATTGTAATCTTTGCTATGTGTGCCATTGTATCTTTAGATGCAACATGCTCTCTCCATGCTTCCTGTGTCTCACTGTCATTCTCATCTGATTGCCATGGTTCCCCATCTAAAGCTGCTTGTTTGGCTAACATGTCCACATTTGCATTCCCTTGTGAATGTTCATCTGTGAAATGTGTGTGTGCCTTAACTTTAACAATAGCTGACTGCAATGGGTGCTGTGTTCCCCAATCTACCAATGTGACAATGGTTTGCCTGCTGAGTCTACCATTCCCTTAAGATTCCAAATTGGTAAGTACTCTGTCAGTGATCTGGTCACATAGGCACTGTCACTGTATATACAAATGTCTTGTGTGTCAAACCTGTGGCAAGCCATAGAAATGGCTTCTAATTCTGCTCTCTGTGCTGAGAATGATCGTGGTAGCATACATTTAAGAGCTAATTGTTGAGAGGGGACCCAAATAGCAAAACCAGTATTAAATTGACCATCCTGCCAAAATCTTGAACCATCTACATCAATTTGTAAATCCTGGGGAGAAGTTTTGTCCCTGAACAATTTATTAGGTGATTCCCTGTGTGTGAATGTCTCTGTGCAGTCATGGGGTTCACCCTGAGTGTGCATTAGTTGGGGTAATGTGTGTCACAATGTTGCAAATCTATTAACCACCTAGTCACTCTTTGTGTTAAAACCCCACTTAATGATTTTTCCAACAACAGTTTTTTAGGGGTATGCAGTGTTTGGAGGATGAGCTTCCCAAATCCCACTATATGCTCAGTACCTGAACTGACCAATGCACCCCTAACAAAGCCTTGATACATGAGTCATAACCTTTCTCTACTGGAGTAAGAAGCCTGGAAAAATAGCCAACAGGCCTCCATTTTTCAGCCTTCTCCTGCAGTAGGACTGTGGAAATAGCAGTGTCAGATGTGTATGTTTGTAAAGCAAAAGGGGCCTCCCTCTCCACTGTGGCGAGGGCAGGGGCTGATGCTAAACCTTCTTTTAACACTTTAAATGCTTCCTCATGTTCTACACTCCAAGGAATTTTCCCAACATCCTCCCCTTTCAAAAGATCATAGAGAGGTTTTGCTTTTTCAGCAAACCATTCAATGAAATGACGAGAAAAATTTACCAAGCCTAAGAATTGTCTTAAGGACTGCCTATGCAAAGGTCTGGGCACCGGAAGTATGGCTGTAACTCGTTCTCTAGTAGGGCATCTTGTACCCCTTTGGATTGATACTCCCAAAAATGTCACCTTTTGTCTCATTAATTGTACTTTTGAAGTGTTTAACTTGAGGCCAGATTCAGCAATCAAGTCAAACAGTTCATTCAGCCACTCCAAATGTTCCTCTACCGTCTCTGTTTGTAACAAAATATCATCTACATACTGTATGATACTTTCTGGGACTGAGAATGTTTTTAATACCTCTGCTAATGCTTGGTGAAAGTATGTTGGCGAGCTATGGAAGCCCTGAGGAAGCAAATTGAAGCAATATTGGGTGTTAGAAAAGTAAAAAGCAAACTTATATTGACACTCTGGGGCTAGTCTGACACTCCAAAAACCATCACTTATATCCAGAACAGAATACCACCTACATGTGGCACTCAGTTTGGATACCACTTCAGGAGTAGAAGCAACTAGATTTGTAACAGGTGGGGTAACTTTATTCACCATACGAAAATCAGCAGTTAACCCCCAAGTATTATTTGCTTTCTTTACTGGCCACAAAGGAGAATTATTATCCCTTGGCTTTCAAGCTGACTAATAATTTGCCTCACAGGTTCAATAGCTTCTGCTGGAAAACGATACTGTCTTTGTGGAGGGGGGTCAGGGCCTACAATATTGATTTCAATGCCTTTTAATATGCCACAATCATTCTTATGTTGAGCCCATATGTCAGGGAAATCCATGACCAATCTCTTCAAATCAGGGTGACTTTCAGTATCCGGCCACACCCTTTCTGAAGGAATTGATGCAATGGATGCTATATGACTGATGTAAGAGTCATGTAATATTACAGGTTTTCTCCCTCTAGTATCCCTCCACGAAACATTGTTACACAGGTCCACTATTATCCCTTCTGATCTCACTATATCAGCACCAAGTATTGTACCCTCTGTGTTTTTGCTCTGCCAAATGGGAATTTCCTTAGTCCACTGATTGCCTAGTGTCATAGTCACATTTGGGATAAGGGATGCTTGGGACTGGGATCCCCCAAGTCCCACAAGAAATGTCTGTCTTGTCCCCTGTGGGGGACTTAATGGTAAATCAGTTACTGAAGCTCCTGTTTCTATGGCCCTCAATCACACCATAGACACAGGGACGTCCAGAATGATCCCTTAAGGTTTTACATATAGGGACCATGTCATCCAGGGCCTGAGGTAGTCAGTCAGAGCAGGATATCAGAGGATAATTATTTTCATAATTCTTTTCATGTTATCCCACTTCCCCTCCCCCCACAGTCATCACTCTCAAAGCCTCTTGCGCTGGGCCATACAGATTAGTACCAGGCCGAAGCTTTGAGGTGTATTCCTGTCCTGTTTTATCTGGGGGCTTAATCTTGTTATTTTTCCATACCCAATTCTGCGCATAGCTTTCTTTTGGAGGTGCAGAGGGATGTAATCTTTCCTGCCCTCCCTCAGTTTCCTTCTGAATTCTCTTTAAGAATCTGCAATCTACTCGCCTGTGCCCATATTTATTGCAGTAATGGCAAGTACCTTTAAAGGGACCCTCTGAATATTTTTGTTTCCCTTCATTAGTGGTTACCATAGCAATTCTGTGTTGCCCTGTTTTCCTTTTCTTTATAATGTTCTGCCTAGCCTTACCTATAATAGATAACACACCCTCTAGTGTATTCTTTTCCTCAGCCATCATTTGTATGCTAGGTTCCAAATATGTGAATTTTTTAATTGAATACTGCAACATATCATGAGGTGTCTGTTCTGGTGAAATTCTGTGTTTCAGTCTATATAATTGTTTGAATTTAGCTGCAAATACCCATGGGTCATCATTTAATGCTACTTGCATTTCTGCAAGAGAGTGACTGTCTAAATCTCTACTCCCTGTCACTAGTTTACAAACAGCTTTTAATCTGTCCCCATCTGAACCCCATTTATCCTCCTTAAACCAATCTGTGTTCAAATTAACTGGGCCTGCAACTGATTGTAATCTAACTGCAATGCTGTCTGGAAGCCAAATTTTTAACATTATACACGCCTCTTTATGAGACAGCATGTATTGTTATATTGCAGACTCAAATTTGACATGTTAGTAAATACATCTGCTTTAACATCATACACTCGAAAGAGAGGTTTTAACTTTAACAGTTGCCTCATTACTTTATCTCTATCTTGGATTTTAATGGTAGTTGATACCAGGGATGTTGTTTCAGCAGAGGTGGTAGACAAAGGTAAATTTTGCGATTGAGTTAAATTTCTTCGACTGGATCTTAAACTGGGTGTTAGTTATAAAGTATCTGTTTGATGTTCTGGATTTAATGTTCTTGGCCTAGTTATCTGTGGGGTTAGTATTGGAATGTGTGTGCTCTCTGTATTTTGGGTGTGATCCAATCTTTTCTCACTGTGTGGAATAGGCACCCTTCCCCCATCAACATGTGGGCTTTGCACCCTTCTCCCATCAACATGTGCCCCATCTTCCTCCGACACAAATGCATTCTCTTTGTTTAATACTGCAACAGGGGTTAAGTTTGCAAGCCCCTGTCTCAATGAAGCTATAAGTTGGCCTCTCGCGTCATAATTTTCTTCTAAAGTATTAATATATTCTGCATTTACACCACACGTGGGGCAATTCTCATCCAATGGGTTACAATTGATCTCTGTTAACATGGCTATTGGGGGAGAATGTTCAAAGATTGCTCTATTCATTTGGTCTTTGATTGTTAACAACAGTTTCATACAATTCTGTAATTTAGATTTTTCTTTTGTTAAACAAAACCTCTTTTTATCAATAAGCTTATTCTCATTCTCACATTGCAACCACACATATTTCAGTCTTTTAACTATGTCAATATTCTCAGCAATAACAGGCTCAAATGTGCTACATTCTGCATATTTAACAATTAATTCCATACTCACACTTTAAAGTGTCTTCAGACTGCCAGCAAATCAGATTCACGTCCTGCGCGATATGATTTTCTCTGCGTCTGGTTCAACTGATCCTTAGGTATTCGCCTAAATGCCTCTTGGATCTGTAGTCCTGGCCAAGGACCTTACTGCTGAAAAGCTCAACTCAAAGATAGTATAGCAAAAACTAGGTTCAATTTTCATCCAAAAATCACACTTGTATTATAAAAAGAACATGGATTTGTCCCCCCTTTAAACAAGTGTAGTTGGTAAGAAAATTATCGCTGGTTCGGCTTGCCAATTAAATAACTGAATTAAATGGTACCTAAGACTCTATAAATCTTAGTGTCTGTTTGCTATACTCTTTATTTATTCTGGAGGTGGATGCTTCCTCTGTTGCTGCTGGAGCGGTTCTGTCTCAACGAATACCAGAGACTGGAAGGATTCATCCTGTTGCTTTTTTCTCTAAAAAATTCACTCCTTCCGAATTTAACTATGACGTAGGGAATAAAGAGTTGCTTGCCATCAAGATGGCATTGGATGAATGGAGACATTGGCTGGAAGGTACTTCTTTGCCATTTACTATACTTACTGATCATAAGAACCTTCTGTATCTCCAAACAGCCAAACGACTAAATTCCAGGCAAGCACGCTGGTCCTTATTCTTCTCTCGGTTTCACTATAATTTGTCTTACATACCTGGATCAAAAAATATTAAAGCAGACGCACTTTCCAGACAATTTCAAGATACCCCAGTTCCTGAGTCTGGTACCATTCTCCAACCTCATGAAGTCATTGCCCAGTTAACAACTTCTTGGTTACAAGAATTACAGTCCGCTCAAGAGCATCTTCCTTTGTCCTGTAAACCTCCCAATGGTTTACTCTTTGTTCCTGAACGCCTTCGTTCCAAGATTTTATTTTGGGCTCATGATAGTCCCCTTTCTGGACATCCTGGCATCAGTATTACCACTCGAAACCTCAAACAACATGTCTGGTGGCCTACACTCTCTCAAGATGTGAAGGATTACGTCTCAGTATGCACACAATGTGCCATGAACAAAACCCCACGCCAACTTCCTTCAGGATTACTCCAACCATTGCCTATACCTCACCAGCCTTGGACTCATGTATCCATGGACTTTATTACTGATCTTCCCTTGTCCACTGGGAACAATACTATCTGGGTGGTGGTCGACAGGTTCACTAAGACGGCTCATTTTGTACCCTTGCCAGGATTACCATCTGCCAAAAGACTCTCTGAACTTTTTATTCTACATATTGTAAGAATCCATGGATTTCCTCTAGATATTGTTTCAGATAGAGGGGTACAATTCGTTTCTCGATTTTGGAGGTCACTTTGTAAACATTTTGGTACTACTATATCTCTCTCTACTTCTCACCACCCACAATCGAATGGTCAGACTGAAAGAGTAAACCAGTGTCTTGAAACATATCTTAGACATTATGTGGATCATTATCATTCAAACTGGACTTCTTACCTTCCTTTGGCTGAATTGGCCCATAATGCCCGGTACAATTCCTCCCTTCAGACTTCTCCTTTTCATGCAGCTTATGGATATCAGCCTAGGACATTCCCTTTGCATACTTCCTCCACAGTGAATCCTGCTTCTGATCTTACAGCCCGAAGATTAACTCGACATTGGCAGAAGATACATCGTATTCTTTCTGTAACTTCTAGACGTTACAAGTTCTTTTCGGATCTTCGACGGAAAAAGGCTCCCAAATATCGCCCTGGTGATAAAGTTTGGATTTCCTCTCGATTTCTTCGCCTGAAACAACCTTCTAACAAATTGGGACCACAATATGTGGGTCCTTTCCGAATACTGGGTCAGGTATGTTCCACTGCTTATCGGGTAGCTTTACCCAAGTCTCTCAAAGTCCATCCGGTATTTCATGTTTCTCTTTTAAAACCTGTGATGTTTAACAGGTATTCTAAGCCTTTTTCTAAACCTCCACCGTTATTGGTGCATGGACATCCTGAGTTTGAGATCAGCCATATTCTAGATTCCAAATTGCGGGGCAAGAAATTGTATTATCTCATTCATTGGAAGGGTTATCCAGTCACGGAACGTTCTTGGGAACCTGCTCATCAAGTAAATGCTCCTATATTGGTCAAGTCCTTCCACAAGACTCATCCTGATAGACCTGGTCCTGTCCCCCGGAGGGGTCCTTGAGGAGGGGGTGCTGTCATGAACGCTTCCGTTCATCGCCGTGTCGCCGCGGCTCCCGGAACTCCTCTGTGTCTCTGACGTCATGTTGCTTAGCAACATGACGCTTTCTCTCACACCCCTCTGATGACGGTTACGCTCTGCCCTTTAAATCTCGGCGGGAGATCTGAATCTGGGCCCGTTTGTTGTTTCCCTGGATTGTGAGTACCATATCAGTTTTGTTCTTCTGTGTACCGACTTCTGCCTGCCTGACCAAGCCTCTTGCCTAATCCCTACTTGCTGATATTTGGACATTGACTTCTGCCTGCCTGACCTTGCCTGTAGCTATTACCCTTTTGCTGATACTTTGATGCCGACTTCTGCTTGCCTGACCCTGTCTTTTGCCTATACCTTTTGCTGATATTTGGATGCCGACTTCTGCCTGCCTGACCTTGCTTTGGCCTTTACCTTTAAACCTATTCTTTGTTAAACAACACCTGCTTAAAAGGGACATTTACTTTTACAAGCTGCAAAAGAGAACTTTGCCTTTCTGTTTGTTATACACCTGCTTAAAAGGGACATTTACTTTTACAAGCTGCAAAAGAGAACTTTGCCTTTCTGTTTGTTATACACCTGCTTAAAAGGGACATTTACTTTTACAAGCTGCAAAAGAGAACTTTGCCTTTCTGTTTGTTATACACCTGCTTAAAAGGGACATTTACTTTTACAAGCTGCAAAAGAGAATTTTGCCTTTCTGTTTGTTATACACCTGCTTAAAAGGGACATTTACTTTTACAAGCTGCAAAAGAGAACTTTGCCTTTCTGTTTGTTATAAACCTGCTTAAAGGGACATTATACTTTTACAAGCTGCAAAAGAGAACTTTTCCTTTGTTTTACTAGCCTGCTAAAGAGGACCTTTTTCAGAAGCTTCAAGTAAGAGCATTTCCTTTTTGTTCTTTGTACTACTTAAAGGGACGTTTTATCCTTTGTGGCTTACCTGCATTCTGGAACAATATTCATTTTTGTTATCTTCTAATCTGCTTCCTGAGTGGGTCACGTCCTGGATATTTCTCAGTGTGCTAGCGTGTGCTTTCAAATCACGCTAGCAGTTGGGTTACATCCCGGATTGATTCCTGAGCGGCTGACATTACAAACGGGCCATAAAAATGGACCCCACTGAATTATCTATGGCCGTGGCTCACCAGGGACAGCTCTTGGGTTCTCATGCCACTCACTTGCAGTCTCTGGACACTAAACTTGATCAAATTACTGCTCTATTACAAAATTTGGTTGCTACCGCACCTCCCAATCCTAATCCCAATCCAAATCCGATTGAGGCATTACCTCCTCCGATTCCTAACAATCAGTCTCAGGTACAACTAAGTCCCAGGATTCCTCTTCCGGATAAATATGATGGGAATCCTGAAGAATGTAGAGGCTTTTTGAATCAATGCCGTCTTCATTTCCGAAATAGCCCTACTCTCTTTGCTACTGCCTCTTCTAGAATCACGTTTCTTATTTCCTTAATGAAAGGAAAAGCCTTGGCTTGGGTGTCACCTTTGCTAGAAAAGAATGATCCTATACTGTTGGATGTTGATACATTTCTATCTACATTCTCAAACGTATTCGATAAACCTGGAAGGTCATCCGCTGCTGAAGCAACTCTCCTGGATTTACGTCAAGGAAATCAACCAGTCTCTCAATATGCAATTGAGTTCCGCACCCTTGCCTCTGAAACCACTTGGAATCAGGGAGCACTCAGAGCCGCTTTCCGTAAAGGACTTTCTGAGCGTCTCAAGGATGAATTGGTGTATCGTGAACTTCCAGAGTCCTTAGAAGCCTTAATAAATCTCTGTATCAGTCTCGACGCCAGGTTTCGTGAACGCCAACAAGAAAAGGATAGAACACAGAGGACTTCCACTCGAACTCCTTTTCGTTTAGCTCCTCGTTTTTCTAATCCAGTCACTCCAGCCTCTCCTACTACTGATCAGGCTGAACCCATGGAAGTAGGAAGTATAAAATTAACTGAGACTGAACGCTTAAGAAGACGGACTCTTGGCTTATGTCTGTACTGTGGCCTTAAAGGACATTTATTAAGGGATTGTCCTACTAGGCCAGTAAAAGCCAGGGCTTAACTCTAGTCCAGGGAACTGAGTTAAGCCAAAATAGTGGTCATTCCCTATACAAGAAACTCTTTGTTCCAGTAACTCTTCTAATTGGACATAAGAAGATCTATACCCAAGCTCTAATTGATTCTGGTGCTGGAGGTGTGTTCATTGACTCTACATTTGTTTCTACTCATTCTATACCCTTACTAAAGAAGGAGTATACCATTTCAGTCTCTACGGTCAGTGGAGATCCTTTGGGTTCTGGATACATTCAGTTTTCTACTCAACCCTTAATCCTCACCGTAGGAATACTTCATTCTGAGACAATTTGTTTCGATGTCAATCCCACTCCGCAATTTCCCATTATCTTGGGATTACCCTGGCTCCAGATTCACAATCCCATTTTTTCTTGGACTTTCGGTGAACTCACTTCCTGGGGATCTACATGCCAGACTAAATGTCTTCAAAAGATTACTAAGTTACCACTCACTATTGCTCTCACAGTTGAAACTCCGGAATCCTTACCTATGCATTACCATGACTTTGTGGATGTCTTCTCAAAAAAAGAAGCAGAACGTCTTCCTCCTCATCGCCCTTTTGATTGTCCCATTGACCTCCTTCCTGGGGCTGCCTATCCTCGAGGCAAGACATATCCACTTTCTAAACCAGAAAACATGGCTCTGGAAGAATATATAAAAGACAATCTGGCTAGAGGATTTATTCGACCCTCCTCTTCCCCTGTAGGGGCTGGTTTCTTTTTTGTGGGAAAAAAGGATGGCGGATTAAGACCCTGTATTGATTATCGTGGATTGAATCAGATTACCATCAAGAACAGTTATCCTCTGCCCCTTATTCCTGAACTTTTTACTTATCTTCAGGGAGCCACCATTTTCACCAAACTCGACCTACGTGGTGCATACAACTTGATCCGTATACGCAAAGGAGATGAGTGGAAGACTGCCTTTAACACTCGATTTGGGCATTATGAATATTTGGTCATGCCCTTCGGGCTATGCAATGCTCCGGCGGTTTTCCAGCATTTTGTAAATGAGATCTTTCGTGATTTTTTGAATATTTTTGTTATCATATATCTGGACGACATCTTAATTTTTTCTCAGAACCACCAAGATCATGTGCACCACGTCAAGAAAGTACTTCAACGTCTAAGAGAATTCCATCTGTTTGCTAAACTGGAGAAATGTTCTTTCCATCAAAAATCCATACCCTTTCTGGGTTATGTAATATCGGCATCTGGATTCGAAATGGACCCTACTAAACTTTCTGCCATTTTGGATTGGCCTAGACCTGATTCTTTGAAGGCTTTACAACGTTTCCTAGGCTTCGCCAATTATTACAGAAAGTTCATCAAGAATTTTGCTACTATTACTTCTCCTCTTACTTCTCTCACAAGAAAAGGACAAAACTGTAAAGTATGGCCGTCTGAGGCTATAGAAGCTTTTGAATCTCTCAAAGAAGCTTTTTCCTCAGCTCCTATCCTTCGTCATCCAAATCCTGAGTTTCAATTTATTCTGGAGGTGGATGCTTCCTCTGTTGCTGCTGGAGCGGTTCTGTCTCAACGAATACCAGAGACTGGAAGGATTCATCCTGTTGCTTTTTTCTCTAAAAAATTCACTCCTTCCGAATTTAACTATGACGTAGGGAATAAAGAGTTGCTTGCCATCAAGATGGCATTGGATGAATGGAGACATTGGCTGGAAGGTACTTCTTTGCCATTTACTATACTTACTGATCATAAGAACCTTCTGTATCTCCAAACAGCCAAACGACTAAATTCCAGGCAAGCACGCTGGTCCTTATTCTTCTCTCGGTTTCACTATAATTTGTCTTACATACCTGGATCAAAAAATATTAAAGCAGACGCACTTTCCAGACAATTTCAAGATACCCCAGTTCCTGAGTCTGGTACCATTCTCCAACCTCATGAAGTCATTGCCCAGTTAACAACTTCTTGGTTACAAGAATTACAGTCCGCTCAAGAGCATCTTCCTTTGTCCTGTAAACCTCCCAATGGTTTACTCTTTGTTCCTGAACGCCTTCGTTCCAAGATTTTATTTTGGGCTCATGATAGTCCCCTTTCTGGACATCCTGGCATCAGTATTACCACTCGAAACCTCAAACAACATGTCTGGTGGCCTACACTCTCTCAAGATGTGAAGGATTACGTCTCAGTATGCACACAATGTGCCATGAACAAAACCCCACGCCAACTTCCTTCAGGATTACTCCAACCATTGCCTATACCTCACCAGCCTTGGACTCATGTATCCATGGACTTTATTACTGATCTTCCCTTGTCCACTGGGAACAATACTATCTGGGTGGTGGTCGACAGGTTCACTAAGACGGCTCATTTTGTACCCTTGCCAGGATTACCATCTGCCAAAAGACTCTCTGAACTTTTTATTCTACATATTGTAAGAATCCATGGATTTCCTCTAGATATTGTTTCAGATAGAGGGGTACAATTCGTTTCTCGATTTTGGAGGTCACTTTGTAAACATTTTGGTACTACTATATCTCTCTCTACTTCTCACCACCCACAATCGAATGGTCAGACTGAAAGAGTAAACCAGTGTCTTGAAACATATCTTAGACATTATGTGGATCATTATCATTCAAACTGGACTTCTTACCTTCCTTTGGCTGAATTGGCCCATAATGCCCGGTACAATTCCTCCCTTCAGACTTCTCCTTTTCATGCAGCTTATGGATATCAGCCTAGGACATTCCCTTTGCATACTTCCTCCACAGTGAATCCTGCTTCTGATCTTACAGCCCGAAGATTAACTCGACATTGGCAGAAGATACATCGTATTCTTTCTGTAACTTCTAGACGTTACAAGTTCTTTTCGGATCTTCGACGGAAAAAGGCTCCCAAATATCGCCCTGGTGATAAAGTTTGGATTTCCTCTCGATTTCTTCGCCTGAAACAACCTTCTAACAAATTGGGACCACGATATGTGGGTCCTTTCCGAATACTGGGTCAGGTATGTTCCACTGCTTATCGGGTAGCTTTACCCAAGTCTCTCAAAGTCCATCCGGTATTTCATGTTTCTCTTTTAAAACCTGTGATGTTTAACAGGTATTCTAAGCCTTTTTCTAAACCTCCACCGTTATTGGTGCATGGACATCCTGAGTTTGAGATCAGCCATATTCTAGATTCCAAATTGCGGGGCAAGAAATTGTATTATCTCATTCATTGGAAGGGTTATCCAGTCACGGAACGTTCTTGGGAACCTGCTCATCAAGTAAATGCTCCTATATTGGTCAAGTCCTTCCACAAGACTCATCCTGATAGACCTGGTCCTGTCCCCCGGAGGGGTCCTTGAGGAGGGGGTGCTGTCATGAACGCTTCCGTTCATCGCCGTGTCGCCGCGGCTCCCGGAACTCCTCTGTGTCTCTGACGTCATGTTGCTTAGCAACATGACGCTTTCTCTCACACCCCTCTGATGACGGTTACGCTCTGCCCTTTAAATCTCGGCGGGAGATCTGAATCTGGGCCCGTTTGTTGTTTCCCTGGATTGTGAGTACCATATCAGTTTTGTTCTTCTGTGTACCGACTTCTGCCTGCCTGACCAAGCCTCTTGCCTAATCCCTACTTGCTGATATTTGGACATTGACTTCTGCCTGCCTGACCTTGCCTGTAGCTATTACCCTTTTGCTGATACTTTGATGCCGACTTCTGCTTGCCTGACCCTGTCTTTTGCCTATACCTTTTGCTGATATTTGGATGCCGACTTCTGCCTGCCTGACCTTGCTTTGGCCTTTACCTTTAAACCTATTCTTTGTTAAACAACACCTGCTTAAAAGGGACATTTACTTTTACAAGCTGCAAAAGAGAACTTTGCCTTTCTGTTTGTTATACACCTGCTTAAAAGGGACATTTACTTTTACAAGCTGCAAAAGAGAACTTTGCCTTTCTGTTTGTTATACACCTGCTTAAAAGGGACATTTACTTTTACAAGCTGCAAAAGAGAACTTTGCCTTTCTGTTTGTTATACACCTGCTTAAAAGGGACATTTACTTTTACAAGCTGCAAAAGAGAATTTTGCCTTTCTGTTTGTTATACACCTGCTTAAAAGGGACATTTACTTTTACAAGCTGCAAAAGAGAACTTTGCCTTTCTGTTTGTTATAAACCTGCTTAAAGGGACATTATACTTTTACAAGCTGCAAAAGAGAACTTTTCCTTTGTTTTACTAGCCTGCTAAAGAGGACCTTTTTCAGAAGCTTCAAGTAAGAGCATTTCCTTTTTGTTCTTTGTACTACTTAAAGGGACGTTTTATCCTTTGTGGCTTACCTGCATTCTGGAACAATATTCATTTTTGTTATCTTCTAATCTGCTTCCTGAGTGGGTCACGTCCTGGATATTTCTCAGTGTGCTAGCGTGTGCTTTCAAATCACGCTAGCAGTTGGGTTACATCCCGGATTGATTCCTGAGCGGCTGACACCCACTATATAATATTAACACACAATCACTAGCTTAATTAAACTACCTGCAAAAATATCACTCGCAGAGTCTCATTTAAGCAGTAAAAAACTTTTATTACAATGAGGCTACATAATATATTTTACAATATGCAGATTAAATATAAATTACACATATGTATATCACTTTATACATACACAGCAGTGAACTATACATTAATATTACACTAATACATTTGCCCAGTCTATGTGAAAGTATGGTGTGCTGTAAGTATATGTGTCAGCAAGAGGTACTTACTTGATGTTCTCAGAGCATCCCAAAGATACAAGAGAGAGAAAACCATGTGTGTTGATGGTTTTTATTGTGTCTTTTAACCCTCCCACAATGATGATGTCACTCATATGCAAGCCCCTTTTGTACTGTTTAAGGTATGGTTTTACAGCCATGCCATGTGGTCAGGGAGGAAAGGCCTCTGGCCACACACAAAAGGATCTTTATATAGCTGTTTACTTAAACCAGCTGGTCATCTTTATCAGATGGGGCCTGGTAATGTGATCTTTCTACATTCCAAAGTGACCCAGTATCTGAATGAGGAGTTAACCCCTTCTTGACCATTCAGCTGAGTTCTTGTAGTATTATGCCATATTATCCTTTCCTGACCATATCTGCATGCCTTTATTACATGCGGTAAGGTAAAAAAGCAGCGGTAACAGGTCCTAACGCTATTTTTTTACGCTCGCTGGTATTACGAGTCTTGCAGGTTTAGGGGCACCGCACACTTTTTTGGCCTTACCGCAAACCAACTTACACAAATTGCGTATAGTCTTTTTTCAATGGGACTTCCATAGCGCTGATATTACGAGTTTGTCCTGGGAGGTCCTAACGCTATTTTTTTACGCTCGCTGGTATTACGAGTCTTGCAGGTTTAGGGGCACCGCACACTTTTTTGGCCTTACCGCAAACCAACTTACACAAATTGCGTATAGTCTTTTTTCAATGGGACTTCCATAGCGCTGATATTACGAGTTTGTCCTGGGAGGCCAAAAAGTGAGCGGTATACCCTCTACCGACAAGATTCCTAACGCATTTTATAATCAGTAGTTATGAGTTTTACACTACAAAGCTGTAGCATAAAACTCATAACTAAAGTGCTAAAAAGTACACTAACACCCATAAACTACATATTAACCCCTAAACTGAGACCCTCCCGCATCGCAAACAATAAAATAAAATTATTAACCCCTAATCTGACGCTCCGGACATCGCTGCCGCTATAATTACATAGTAACATAGTAGATAAAGTTGAAAAAAGACTGAAGTCCATCGAGTTCAACCTATACAAATCTAAAATACTTACAAAAAGCTCCAGTTAAGCTTAAATAACCCCATTAAAATGTGACCCATTTAATACTAGCAATCATATCCATGAATTTTGTTTATATACAGAAATTTATCCAGACTATTTTTAAATGTATCTATAGTATTGGCATTCACTACCTCCTTTGGTAATGAGTTCCACAATTTTATTGCTCTTACAGTGAAAAAACGTTTCCGTTGCAGGAGATTAAATCTCCTTTCCTCCAACCTTAAATTATGACCTCTTGTCAGAACCAATTTTCTTGGAATAAAAAGAGCTTCTGCCATCTCTGTATATGGGCCTTGAATATATTTATATAAAGTAATCATGTCACCTCTCAAGCGCCTTTTTTCTAAAGAGAACAGACCCAGTTTGGCTAGCCTCTCCTCATAGGTTAATTTCTCCAATCCCCTTATTAGCTTTGTGGCCCTTCTCTGAACTTTTTCTAGTTCTGCAATATCTTTTTTAGCAATCGGTCCCCAGAACTGCACTCCAAACTCAAGGTGAGGTCTTACCAGGGCTTTATATAATGACAGAATTATGCTTTCCTCCCTTGAATCAATGCCTCTTTTAATACATGCTAGTATCTTATTAGCCTTTGTAGCCGCTGCCCTGCATTGTGCACTCATCTTTAGCTTGTTATCTATTACTACTCCCAAATCCCTTTCCTCCTGTGTTTGGCTAAGTCTTGTCCCATTTAAAAAATACATAGCCTGCTTATTTTTACTTCCAAAATGTAGAACCTTACATTTTTCCGTATTAAATCTCATTTTCCATTCACTTGCCCATAGTTCTAATTTTAGCAAATCCCTTTGCAAAGAGAGTTCATCCTGCTCTGACCTAATGACCTTACTTAACTTAGTATCATTTGCAAAAATAGAGATGTCGCTATTTAATCCTTGCTCCAAGTCATTTATAAAAATATTAAAAAGAACAGGGCCCAGTACTGATCCCTGGGGGACGCCACTGATTACCTTTGTCCAATCTGAGTATGATCCATTTACTGCTACTCGTTGCTCCCTATCTTTTATCCAGTTATTTATCCATGAGCTAACATTTTCAGCTATTCCCAGTCCCTTAATTTTGTGCATTAATCTCTCATGTGGCACTGTATCAAATGCCTTTGCAAAATCTAAGTATATCACATCAACTGATTCCCCTTTATCTATATTTTTACTTACTTCCTCGTAGAATCTAATTAAATTAGTTTGACATGATCTATTTCTCCTAAAGCCATGCTGATTAGAACTCACAATCTTGTTTACACGAATATGCTCATCAATATAATCCCTTATAATCCCTTCAAATATCTTCCCCACTATTGATGTCAGACTAACTGGTCTATAGCTTCCTGGATCATCCCTGCTTCCCTTTTTGAAGAGTGGCACCACATCAGCTTTACACCAATCCTGGGGTACCATGCCTGAGGATAATGAGTCTTGAAAAATTAAGAGTAAAGGTTTGTCTATAACAGTGCTAAGTTCACTTAACACCCTTGGGTGTATTCCATCTGGGCCTGGAGTTTTATTTACCTTAATATTTTTTAGTTTTTTCCTGATATCCTCTAAACAAAACCCAGTTAGTGGTATGGACTGGCATGTTCTATTCTGTTCCAAAGTATCATTCAATGGTTCCTCTCTTGCGTATACTGAAGAAAAAAACTGGTTTAGTACCTCAGCCTTCTCCCTGTCATTATTTATCATGCTACCCTCCACACATTTTAATGTACCTATATTATCCTTCTTAGGTTTTTTGCTATTTATGTACTTAAAGAACCTTTTAGGGTTAGACTTAGAATCCTTGGCAATTTATTTTTCATTTTCAATTTTGGCTAATTTGATTGCTTTTTTGCATGCTTTGTTACATTCCTTATAAATATTGTATGCTGAGTCTGTACTATTTTATTTTAATAATTTAAATGCCCTACGTTTTTTCCTAATTTCTTTTAACACATTTTTATTTAGCCATAACGGCTTAGTTTTTTTATTTTTATTTTTATAACCATATGGTATGTATTGATATGTATATTTATTTAACAAATTTTTAAATATTATCCATTTATCCTCTGTATTTTTATTAGAAAATACATTGTCCCAATTTATATTATTTAATGATTTCCTTAAATCGTTGAATTTTGCTTTCTTGAAATTAAAAGTCTTAGTTAAGCCTTTAAAACACTGCATATGAAAAGAGATTTCAAATGTGACCATGTTATGATCACTGTTACCCAAATGTTCTTTAACTTCTATGTTTGATATTATATCTGTATTGTTTGATAGCACTAAATCCAATATAGCTTTACTCCTAGTTGGCTCCTCTATTAATTGTGACAAGAAGGTAGTTAAAATCTCCCATAATTACAGCACTGTTATTAGCAGCCTTACCTATTTGGATAAGTAGTTGAGTTTCCTCTGGGTCACTAATGTTGGGAGGCTTGTAGCATGTTCCTAGTAATATTTTTTTAGGATTTTTCCCCCCACTCTTTATTTCAACCCACAGGGTCTCTACATTGTCACTTGTATCATAAATATCTTCCCTTATTGTAGGTTTAAGGTCAGGTTTAATATACATGCAGATTCCTCCACCCCTTCTATTATTCCTGTCCCTCCTAAATAATGTATACCCCTCTAAGTTAACTGCCCAGTCATGTGAATCATCCCACCAAGTTTCAGTTATACTGATAACATCATAGTCCTCTTCTGCAACTAAGAGCGTCAGCTCCCCCATTTTACCTGTCATGCTTCTTGCATTTGTTGTCATACATTTAATTTTCATGTGCTTTCTGCTGCTACTTGGTGTACTTTCCTCTATACTTTCTAATGTGACATTTCTTAAGTGATACCTTCCTTGAGATATTAAGGGAGTGACATATTCAGATACTGATCTCTCTGTTCTATTTTGTTCTAATTGACCCTCCCCCCCTTTGCCTAGTTTAAAAGGTTCTCTAAACGTGCTACCATCCTTTCCCCCAACACACCTGCACCCATGTCATTCAGGTGCAATCCATCCTTACTGTACAATTTGTACCCTAGTGAAAAATCAGCCCAGTGTTCTAAAAAGTCAAACCCCTCATTTTTACACCATGTTTTTAGCCATGAATTAACAGACCTTAGCTCCTTCTGCCTTACTGAGTTAACACACGGCACTGGTAATATCTCAGAAAATATTACTTTGGAGGTCCTTGCTTTAAGCTTGCTACCTAACTCCCTGAAGTCATTTTTTAGGACTCTCCATCTCCCACTGATTTCTTCATTAGTACCAATATGCACCATGACTGCAGGATCAGACCCGCATCCCTCTAACAATCTATCAATACTCTCCACAATATGCCTAACACGAGCCCCTGGAAGACAGCAAACTGTTCTATGTAAAGGGTCTGGATGACAAATTACCCTATCAACCTTCCTTATAATAGAGTCTCCTACCACCAACATCTGCCTCTGGCCCTGACTTGTATGCCCCTCTTCCATGACTGAAGGACTGCCCACCATAGTATGCTCCTCTTCCACAGCTAAAGGACTGTTCACTATACTAGGCAACACGACCCTCTCTGACACTGCCACCCCTGAACTGATATCCCCAACATCTTCACTTAATCTTGCAAATCTATTGGGGTGTACCAGCTCAGAACTGGCCTGTCTCTTCCGCTTACTTCGCCCTCTAACTGTGACCCAGCTACATCCTGGAGTCTCCTCATCTGAATCCTCCCCATTCCCACTAATTAACATATGAACCCCTGAACGGTTGCACTCCCGCCTCACAAACACTAGTTAAATATTATTAACCCCTAATCTGCTGCTGCTAACATCGCCACCACCTACATTATACTTATTAACCCCTAATCTGCTGCTCCGGACATCGCCGCCACCTACATTATACCTATTAATCCCAATATGCTGCCCCCAACATCGCCGCCACCTACATTATACCTATTAACCCCTAATCTGCTGCCCCCAACATCGCCCGCCACCTAAATTATACCTATTAACCCCTAATCTGCTGCCCCCAACATCGCCGCCACCTATCTACATTTATTAACCCCTAATATACCATCCCCAATGTCACCGCCACTATTCTAAATTTATTAACCTCTAAACCTAAGTCTAACCCTAACCCTATATAACCCTAACACCCCATAACTTAAATATAATTTAAATAAATCTAAATAAAATTACTATCATTAACTAAATTATTCCTGTTTAAAACTAAATACTTACCTATAAAATAAACCCTAAACTAGCTACAATATAACTAATAGTTACATTGTATCTAGCTTAGGGTTTATTTTTATTTTACAGGCAAGTTTGTATTTATTTTAACTAGGTAGAATAGTTACTAAATAGTTATTAACTATTTAATAACTATCTAGCTAAAATAAACACAAATTTACCTGTAAAATAAAACCTAACCTAAGTTACACTAACACCTAACACTACACTACAATTAAATAAATTACCTAAATTAAATACAATTAAATAAATCAAATACAATTAGCTAAATTACAAAAACAAACAAACACTAAATTACACAAAATAAAAAACAAATTACAAGATCTTTAAACTAATTACACCTAATCTAATAGCCCTATCAAAATAAAAAAAAGCCCCCCAAAATAAAAAAAACCCCTAGCCTAACCTAAACTACCAATAGCTCTTAAAAGGGCCTTTTGCGGGGCATTGCCCCCAAGAAATCAGCTGTTTTACCTGTAAAAAATAATACACACAACCCCCCCAACAGTAAAACCCACCACCCACACAAACAACCCCCTAAATAAAACCCTAACTAAAAAAAGCTAAGCTCCCCATTGCCCTGAAAAGGGCATTTGGATGGGCATTGCCCTTAAAAGGGCATTTAGCTCTATTGCTTCCCAAAGTCCTAACCTAAAAATAAAACCCACCCAATACACCCTTAAAAAATCCTAACACTAACCCCCAAAGATTCACTTACCGGGAGAAGTCTTCATCCAAGCGGCAAGATGTCCTCAACAAAGCCGGCAGAAGTGGTCCTCCAGACGGGCAGATGTGGTCCTCCAGACGGGCAGAAGTCTTCATCCAGATGGAATCTTCTATCTTCATCCTTCTGGCGCGGAGCGGGTCCATCTTCAAGACATCCGGCGCGGAGCATCGTCTTCCACCGATGACTACCCGACGAATTAAGGTACCTTTAAATGACGTCATCCAAGATGGCGACCCTTAGATTCCGATTGGCTGATAGAATTCTATCAACCAATCGGAATTAAGGTTGAAAATATTCGCTGATGCAATCAGCCAATAGGATTGAGCTTGCATTCTATTGGCTGTTCCAATAGAATGATTGCATCAGCCAATAGGATTTTTTCAACCTTAATTCCAATTGGCTGATAGAATTCTATCAGCCAATCGGAATCTAAGGGACGCCATCTTTGATGACGTCACTTAAAAGGGCAGTATACTATAAAATAGTTTTTCCCTTAATGTGTTTCCAATGACTTGTTTTACCAGTTGCAGAGTATAAAATGTATGAGATTTGCTTTTTTAAGGCTTATTTGTGTATATGAATGAGCTGATTTTGTGTTTGAAGCAACAACCTAATAAAATAGGTTGAGCTTGTAGGTATAATCAGATCTCATTACTTTATCACATTGTGTGCATATCACCTGCTTCTTTATCTTATATCTGTCCATAAACCAATCACCAATACTTGGAGAGAACAATGGAAAATTAACATTTTATTACCTTATCTCTTCTATAACCCACTGGGAGTGTAATTTCTTCTACTGGCTGTATTAACACAGCTTGGCCTCAAGGCCAAAAACTTTCAGGATGGGTGGGGATACCACAGGCTAAATAAACTATTTTAAATGCTATTACAAGGCTAATGGAAATACTTGTAAACAATTTAATACACTCCAGCAGGTAAAGTGGATCATTGGGAACAAATTAAAGGGGAGACATTTATTGAGTAAACTGTCCCTTTAAAGGTACCTTCATTCATCGGGTAGTCTTCGTTGGAAGAGGATGCTCCGCGCCGGATGTCTTGAAGATGGACCCGCACCGTGCCGGAAGGATGAAGATAGAAGATGCTGTCTGGATGAAGACTTCTGCCCGTCTGGAGGACCACTTCTGCCCGTCTGGAGGACCACTTCTGCCGGCTTCGTTGAGGACATCTTGCTGCTTGGATGAAGACTTCTCCCGGTAAGTGAATCTTTAGGGGTTAGTGTTAGGATTTTTTAAGGGTGTATTGGGTGGGTTTTATTTTTAGGTTAGGGCTTTGGGCAGCAATGGAGCTAAATGCCCTTTTAAGGGCAATGCCATCCAAATGCCCTTTTCAGGGCAATGGGGAGCTTAGGTTTTTTTAGTTAGGGTTTTATTTTGGGGGGTTGGTTGTGTTGGTGGTGGGTTTTACTGTTGGGGGGGTTGTGTGTATTTTTTTTTACAGGTAAAAGAGCTGATTTCTTGGGGGCAATGCCCCGCAAAAGGCCCTTTTTATTTTGGGGGGGCCTTTTTATTTTGATAGGGCTTTTAGATTAGGTGTAATTAGTTTAAAGATCTTGTAATTTGTTTTTTATTTTCTGTAATTTAGTGTTTTTTTTGTAATTTAGCTAATTGTATTTTATTTATTTAATTGTATTTCATTTAGGTAATTTATTTAATTGTAGTGTAGTGTTAGGTGTTAGTGTAACTTAGGTTAGGTTTTATTTTACAGGTAAATTTGTATTTATTTTAGCTAGGTAGTTATTAAATAGTTAATAACTATTTAGTAACTATTCTACCTAGTTAAAATAAATACAAACTTGCCTGTAAAATAAAAATAAACCCTAAGCTAGATACAATGTAACTATTAGTTATATTGTAGCTAGTTTAGGGTTTATTTTATAGGTAAGTATTAAGTTTTAAATAGGAATAATTTATTTAATGATAGTCATTTTATTTAGATTTATTTAAATTATATTTAAGTTAGGGGGTGTTAGGGTTAGAGTTAGACTTAGGTTTAGGCATATGTTTGCATCACTGGAGCAGCCGCTTGAGGGATTAAATGTTTGTGGCAAATGTGAGCATATTGTCTCTTTAGAAACTCATATTGGAGTTCTGGAGGAACGAATTGCAACACTGCATGAAATTCAGACACTTGAAAGGGAAATGGATAGGACTGAGCTGGTTGTTAATGGTTCAGTGGGAATGGAGAGGATTCAGATGAGGAGACTCCAGGATCAGAGGGTGAGGAAAAGGTAAGTGGAAGAGACAGGCCAGTTCTGAGCTGGTACACCCCAACAGATTTGACAGATTAAGTGAAGATGTTGGGGATATCAGTTCAGGGGTGGCAGTGTCAGAGAGGGCTGTGTTGCCTAGTATAGTGAACAGTCCTTTAGCTGTGGAAGAGGAGCATACTATGGTGGGCAGTCCTTCAGACATGGTAGAGGGGCATACTATAGTTAACAGTCCTTCAGTCATGGAAGAGGGGCATACAAGTCAGGGCCTGAGGCATGTGTTGGTGGTAGGAGACTCTATTATTAGGAAGGTTGATAGGGTAATTTGTCATCCAGGCCCTTTAAATAGAACAGTTTGCTGTCTTCCAGGGGCTCGTGTTAGGCATATTGTGGAGCGTATTGATAGATTGTTAGAGGGATGTGGGTCTGATCCTGCAGTCATGGTACATATTGGTACTAATGAAGGAATCAGCAGGAGATGGAGAGTCCTAAAAAATGACTTCAGAGAGTTAGGTAGCAAGCTTAAAGCAAGGACCTCCAAAGTAATATTTTCAGAGATATTACCAGTGCCGTGTGCTAATTAAGTAAGGCAGAAGGAGCTAAGGTCTGTTAATTCATGGTTAAAGACATGGTGTAAAAATGAGGGGTTTGACTTTTTAGAGCACTGGGCCGACTTTTCACTTGGGTACAGTTTGTACAGTAAGGATGGATTGCACCTGAATGACATGGGTGCAGGTGTGTTGGGAAAAGGATGGTAGCACGTTTAGAGAATCTTTTAAACAAGGCAAAGGGGGAGGGTCAGTTAGAACACAATAGAACACAGAGGTCAGTCTGTGAATATGTCACTCCCTTAATATCTCAAGGAAGGGATGACTTAAGAAATGTCACATTAGAAAGTATAGAGTAAAGCACACCAAGTAGCAGCAGAAAGCACATGAAAATAAAATGTATGTCAACAAATGCAAGAAGCATGACAGGTAAAACGGGGGAGCTGGAGCTCTTAGTAGCAGAAGAGGACTATGATGTTATCAGTATAACTAAAACTTGGTGGGATGATTCACATGACTGGGCAGTTAAGAGGGGTATACTTTATTTAGGAGGGACAGGAATAATAAAAGGGGTGGAGGAATCTGCATGTATAGTAAACCTGACCTTAAACCTACAATAAGGGAATATATTTATGTTACAGGCAACAATGTAGAGACCCTGTGGGTGGAAATAAAGTGTGTGTGTGGGGGGGGGGGAATCAAAAGAAAAGTGACCTGGATGAAACTCAACTACTAATGCAAATAGGCAAGGCTGCTAATAACAGTGCTGTAATTATGGGAGATTTTAACTACCTGATATAAACTGGGCCAATGAAACTAGTAATTCAGCTAAGGGGGATACATTTTTAAATGTTCTCAGGGATAACTTCTTGTCACAATTAATAGAGAAACCAACAAAGAGTAACACTATATTGGATTTAGTGATATCAAATAATACAGATATAATATCAAACATAGAAGTCAAAGAACATTTGGGTAACAGTGATCATAACATGGTCACATTTGAAATTTCTTTTCATAAGCAATGTCTTAAAGGTTTAACCAAGACTTTTAATTTTAAGAAAGCAAAATTCAACGATTTAAGGAAATCATTAAATAACCTAAATTGGGACAAATTATTCTCTAATAAAAATACAGAGGATAAATGGATAACATTTAAAACTTTGTTAAATAAATATACATAACAAATACCATATAGTTATAAAAAAAAAAATCCAAGCCAATGTGGCTGAATAAAAATGTGTTAAGAGAAATTAGGGAAAAACTTAGGGCATTTAAAGGGACACTGAACTCAATTTTTTTTCTTTTGTGATTCAGATAGAACTTTCTAATTACTCCTATTATCAATTTTCTTCGTTCTCTTGGTATCTTTATTTAAAAAAGAAGACATCTAAGCTTTTTTTTGGGTTCAGAACTTTGGACAGCATTTTTTATTGGTGGATACATTTATCTACCAAACAGCAAGAACAACCCAGGTTGTTCACCAAAAATGGGCCGGCATCTAAACAGACATTCCTGCATTTCAAATAAAGATACCAAGAGAATGAAGAAAATTTGATAATCTGAGTAAATAAGAAAGTTGCTTAAAATGTCATGCTCTAACTGAATCACAAAAGAAAACATTTGGGTTCAGTGTCCCTTTAAATTATTCAAAGAAAATAGTACAGACTCAACATTCCATATTTATAAGTAATGTAACAAAGCATGCAAACAAGCAATCAAATTAGCCAAAATTGAAAATGAAAAATTAATTGCAAAGGATTCTAAGTCTATCCCTAAAAGTTTCTTTAAGTACATAAATAGCAAAAAACAATAGACAATAGACAATATAGGTACATTAAAATGCGTGGAGGGTAGCATGATTAACAGTGACAGGGAGAAGGCTGAGGTACTAAACCAGCTTTTTTCTTAATTTTTCACAAGAGAGGAACCATTGGATGATACTTTGGAACAAAATAGAACATGCCAGCCCTTACCATTAACTGGATTATGTATAAAGGATTTCAGGAACAAATTGAATAATATTAAGGTAAATAAAACTCCAGGTCCATATGGAATACACCCAAGGGTGTTAAGGGAACTTAGCACTGTTATAGACAAACCTCTACTCTTAATTTTTCAAGACTCATTATCTTCAGGCATGGTACCCAAGGATTGGCGTAAAGCTGATGTGGTGCCACTCTTCAAAAAGGGAAGTAGGGATGATACAGGAAGCTATAGACCAGTTAGTCAGACATCAATAGTGGGGAAGATATTTGAAGGGATTATAAGAGATTATATTGATGAGCATATTCGTGTAAACAAGATTGTGAGTTCTAATCAGCATGGTTTTATGAGAAATAGATCATGTCAAACTAATCTAATTAGATTCTATGAGGAAGTAAGTAAAAATATAGATAAAGGGGAATCAGTTGATGTGATATACTTAGATTTTGCAAAGGTGTTTGATACAGTGCCACATGAGAGATTAATGCACAAAATTAAGGGACTGTGAATATCTGAAAATGTTAGCTCATAGATAAATAACTGGATAAAAGATAGGGAGCAACGAGTAGTAGTAAATGGATCATACTCAGATTGGACAAAGGTAATCAGTGGAGTCCCCCAGGGATCAGTACTGGGCCCTGTTCTTTTTAATATTTTTATAAATGACTTGGAGCAAGGATTAAATAGCGACATCTCTATTTTTGCAGATGACACTAAGTTAAGTAAGGTCATTAGGTCAGAGCAGGATGAACTTTCGTTACAAAAGGACCTGCAAAAATTAGAAGTATGGGCAGGTAAATGGAAATTGAGATTTAATACGGGAAAATGCAAGGTTCTACATTTTGGAAGTAAAAATCAGCAGTCAGCGTATTATTTTAATGGGACAAGATTTAACTAAACACAGGAGGAAAGGGATTTGGGGGTAGTAATAGATAACAAGCTAAAGATGGGTGCACAATGCAGGGCAGCGGCTTTAAAGGCTAATAAGATTATAGCATGTATTAAAAGAGGCATTGATTCAATGGAGGAAAGCATAATTCTGTCACTATATAAAGCCCTGGTAAGACCTCACCTTGAATATGGAGTGCAGTTCTGGGGACCAGTTGCAAAAAAAGATATTGCAGAACTAGAAAAAGTTCAGAGAAGTGCCACAAAGCTAATAAGAGGATTGGAGAATTTAAGCTATGAGGAGAGGCTAGCCAAATTGGGTCTGTTTTCTTTAGAAAAAAAGCGCTTGAGAGGTGACATGATTACTTTATATAAATATATTCAAGGCCCATATACAGAGATGGCAGAAGCTCTGTTTATTCCAAGAAAATTGTTTGTGACAAGAGGTCACAATTTAAGGTTGGAGGAAAGGAGATTTAATCTCCTGCAACGGAAATGTTTTTTCACTGTAAGAGCAATAAAATTGTGGAACTCATTACCAAAGGAGGTAGTGAATGCCAATACCCTAGATACATTTTAAAATAGTTTGGATACATTTCTGTCTATAAACAAAATTCATAGATATGATTGCTAGTAATAAATGGGTCACCTTTTAGTGAGATTATTTTAATCTTAAAGGGACACTCAAGCTTTATTAAATTTTCATGATTCAGATAGAGCATGCAATTTTAAACAACTTTCCAATTTACTTCCATTAAAAAAAATGTGCACAGTCTTTTATATTTACACTTTTTTTGAGTCACCATCTCCTACTGAGCATGTGCAAGAACTCAGACTATACATATATGCATTTGTGATTGGCTGATTGCTATCACATGGTACAGGGGGAGTGGAAATATACATAACTTTAAAATGTGTTAGAAAAGTATCTACTACTCATTTGAAATTCAGAGTAAATGCTATTGTATTGTCTTGTTATCTTGCATTTGTTGATTATGCAAATCTGCTGTGTTTACTGGTCCTTTAACAGGAGCTTTTTGTAAGTATTTTAGATTTGTATAGGTTGAGCTCGATGGACTTCAGTCTTTTTTCAACCTCATCTACTATGTTACTATGTATTTACAGCTGACTCTAATTAGCCACAATCATAAAATACAGTATATGATAAACAAACTAATCAGGGTTTTACCAAAAAGTTTGTTAGCACAATGTGCAGATGACCTGTAATCACTAGTAATTCCATTGATGAAGTCAAAGATTGATGTATTTGGGGATTTCAGTGATATCACTGATGATGTCATAGATTGTCCTCTGTGATGTCACTATTGATTATAATATGTATAATGCCACTGGTAATCTGTGGTATCTATGATGTAATTAATGATACAGTATATGTAATGTCACCAGTTAAACCGTTCATCTCATAGATTACGTCAACAGAGATGTAATTGAAGAGGTTACTGGTGATGATATATGCATTGTCATCAGAAATGACATTTATTACGTCACAAATATCTCCAAGTGGAGAGTTTAAGATTTGAAATGTGCCCACTTTCCTGTGTATGACTGTAAACTTAAACTATGGCATTAACAAAGGTTTCCCTTGTTTTTTTAATAATATGAAAAAGTTGTCAATAAAATATACTGCAAAAAGAATTCTCCGAGGACTTTGATAACCGTGCAGAAAAAAAATCCTATTCAATAAAATAAAGATATAAACTTTATTGTGTTTTGATTACAAATCTTTATGATAGCCTAAAGGAAAAAAACATATTGTTTCAAATAAAACAGAATACAATATCTTTCAGCTAACAAAAGTAAAACACATTACAAAAATCATTGATCTCCTCTGCACATACAGTATATCAATAAAAAGTTTGTAACCTAACCTTCAACGCCAAAGCCATATATGTCTGCTATTTCTGAACAAAGGGGATCCCAGAGAAGCATTTACAACCATTTATGCCTTAATTGCACAAGTTGTTTGTAAATAATTTCAGTGAGAAACCTAAAATTGTGAAAAATGTAACATTTTTTTTTATTTGATCGCATTTGGCGGTGAAATTGTGGCATGAAATATACCAAGATTGGCCTAGATCAATACTTGGGGTTGTCTACTACACTACACTAAAGCTAAAATTAACCCTACAAGCTCCCTAATTAACCCCTTCACTGCTGGGCATAATACACGTGTGATGCTCAGTGGCATTTTGTGGCCTTCTAATTACCAAAAAGCAACGCCAAAGTCATATATGTCTGCTATTTCTGAACAAAGGGGATCCCAGAGAAGCATTTACAACCATTTATGCCATAATTGCACAAGTTGTTTGTAAATAATTTCAGTGAGAAATCTAAAGTTTGTGAAAAAATTTATGAAAAAGTGAACGATTTTATTTTTTTGATCGCATTTGGCAGTGAAATGGTGGCATGAAATATACCAAAATGGGCCTTGATCAATACATTGGGGTGTCTTCTAAAAAAAAATATATACATGTCAAGGGATATTCAGGGATTCCAGAAAGATATCAGTGTCTCAATGTAACTAGCACTAATTTTGAAAAAAAGTGGTTTGGAAATAGTAAAGTGCTACTTGTATTTATTGCCCTATAACTTGCAAAAAAAGAAAAGAGATGTTGGGGGTCAAAGATAGAAAAAGTTTGTTTTTTTTCCATTTTTTCCTCATATTTTATATTTTTTTTTAGTAAATTATAAGATACTAGTACTAAAGCCTGTGTACACGGGCCATTTTTTGCAGTACAGCGGTCCCACCCCTTGTTTTCTCTCTATCCCCCCTCTCTTTTGCTCTCTCTCTCTCCCCTCTCTTTTGCTCTCTCTCTCTCCCCTCTCTTTTACTCTCTCTCTCCCCCCTCTCTTTTGCTCTCTCTCTCCCCCTCTCTTTTGCTCTCTCTCTCCCCCTCTCTTTTGCTCTCTCTCTCCCCCTCTCTTTTGCTCTCTCTCTCCCCCCTCTCTTTTGCTCTATCTTCCCCCTCTCTTTTGCTCTCTCTCCCCCCCTCTTTTGCTCTCTCTCCCCCCCTTCTCTTTTGCTCTCTCTCCCCCTCTTTTGCTGTCTCTCTCCCTCTCTTTTGCTCTCTCTCTTCCCCCCTCTCGTTTGCTCTCTCTCTTCTTGTTTGCTCTCTCTCCTTTCTTTTGCTGTCTCTCTCCCTCTCTTTTGCTCTCTCTCCCCCTCTCTTTTTTGCTCTCTCCCCCTCTCTTTTGCGCTCTCTCCCCCTCTCTTTTGTGCTCTCGCTCCCCCCTCTCTTTTGCGCTCTCTCCTCCCCCTCTCTTTTGCGCTCTCTCCTCCCCCTCTCTTTTGTGCTCTCTCCCCCCTCTTTTGCGCTCTCTCCCCCTCTCTTTTGCGCTCTCTCCCCCTCTCTTTTGCTCTCTCTCTCCCCCTCTCTTTTGCGCTCTCTCCCCTCTCTTTTGCTGTCTCTCTCCCCCTCTCTTTTGCTGTCTCTCTCCCTCATCTCTTTTGCTGTCTCTCTCCCCCCTCTCTTTTGCTGTCTCTCTCCCCCCTCTCTTTTGCTGTCTCTCTCCCCCCTCTCTTTTGCGCTCTCTCCCCTCTCTCTTTTGCGCTCTCTCCCCTCTCTCTTTTGCGCTCTCTCCCCCTCTCTTTTGCACTCTCTCCCCCTCTATTTTGCGCTCTCTTCCCTCTCTTTTGCGCTCTCTCCCCCCTCTCTTTTGTGCTCTCTCCCCCTCTCTTTTGCTCTCTCTCCCACCTATCTTTTGTGCACTCTCCCCGCTCTCTTCTCTTTTGCGCACTCTCCCCCCTCTCTTTTGCGCACTCTCCCCCTCTCTTTTGCGCACTTCCCCCTCTCTTTTTCGCACTCTCCCCCCCTCTCTTTTGCGCACTCTCCCCCTCTCTTTTGCGCATTCTCCCCTCTCTCTTTTGCGCATTCTCCCCTCTCTCTTTTGTGCATTCTCCCCCCTCTCTTTTGCGCTCTCTCCCCCTCTCTTTTGCGCTCTCTCCCCCTCTCTTTTGCTGTCTCTCTCCCCCCTCTCTTTTGCTGTCTCTCTCCCCCCTCTTTTGCTGTCTCTCTCCCCCCTCTCTTTTGCTGTCTCTCTCCCCCCTCTCTTTTGCTGTCTCTCTCCCCCCTCTCTTTGGCGCTCTCTCCCCTCTCTCTTTTGCGCTCTCTCCCCTCTCTCTTTTGCGCTCTCTCCCCCTCTCTTTTGCGCTCTCTTCCCTCTCTTTTGCGCTCTCTCCCACTCTCTTTTGTGCTCTCTCCCCTCTCTTTTGCTCTCTCTCCCACCTATCTTTTGTGCACTCTCCCCGCTCTCTTCTCTTTTGCGCACTCTCCCCCCTCTCTTTTGCGCACTCTCCCCCTCTCTTTTGCGCACTTCCCCCTCTCTTTTTCGCATTCTCCCCCCCTCTCTTTTGCGCACTCTCCCACTCTCTTTTGCGCATTCTCCCCTCTCTCTTTTGCGCATTCTCCCCTCTATCTTTTGCGCATTCTCCCCCCTCTCTTTTGCGCTCTCTCCCCTCTCTTTTGCGCTCTCTCCCCCTCTCTTTTGCTGTCTCTCTCCCCCTCTCTTTTGCTGTTTCTCTCCTCCATCTCTTTTGCTCTCTCTCTCACCCCTCTCTTTTGCTGTCTCTCTCCCCCTCTCTCTTTTGCTGTCTCTCTCCCCCTCTCTCTTTTGTTGTCTCTCTCTCCCTCTCTCTATCCCCCCTCTTCTGCTCTCTCTATCTTTCTGCTCTCTCTATCCCCCCTCTTTAGACCTCTCTGTCTCTCGACAAGCATCTGGCCCCACCCAGGTCACGCCCGGCCCCACCCACGTCACGTCCGACCATGCCCATGTCACACCGGCCATGCCGCACCCGCGGCTACGCCCATGTCGCACCCGTCCGGCCACGCCCCTGTCGCACCCGTCCGACCACGCCCACGTGGCACCCGTCCGATCATGCCCACTCCGCACCCGTCCGACCACGCCCACTCCACCACTGACACCAGGTCAGTTGGAAGGCCAGGTGTGTTTGTCCTCGTGCGCGGCCTCTACTGCGCATGACAGCTTCGGACAAACACACTTGGTCTTTTATTATATAGGATGATCAAAATAATGGTATATTTAGAAAGTCTGTTTAATGGCGAGAAAAAAAGGTAGATAATATGTGTGGGTACAGTAAATGAGTAAGAGGAAAATTACATCTAAACACAAACACCGCATAAATGTAAAAATAGCCCTGGTCCTTCAGGGAAAGAAATTGAAAAATGGCCTTTTCCTTAAGGGGTTGAACATGACATTGTCATAGGGTGTCACCTTTGCTACAAATCAGTTAATGAAATTTCTACCCTTCTAGATCTAAAGCACATAGTTGCCTATCATCTATTGAATCACTCATTACAGAGTTCCAAACTGTCTCTGGATGCAATATCAGCAAAAGTATTCCTTTGGTTTGCCACCCATGTCATGTGACAGCCATCAGCCAATCATAGACTCATATATGTATAAACTGTGAACTCTTGCACATGCTCAGTAGGAGCTGGTGCCTGTATGATTCTTAACAGCTATATATATAAATCTAAGGGATATACTCTGAATTATGAACACTAAAATACAATACAGCACAATCAGCTGTTAGGGGGTTAGGTAAGAACGTGCATGTGGAGGCTCTATTGCATTGGCTAAAGCTTTAAAGGGACATTAAACACTTTGTGATGGTAATATAAAATGATAAATCTTATATATAAAAAATACTCTGCAATATACTTTCATTATTTATTTTGTCCCCTTTTCCTGCAATTCCATTCTGAAATTGTGAGCTTTTTATTATCTGTTAGAAATGGAAGTGCAGAACACTGTTATATTCCACACAGCCATTGGCTGCACACTCTAGTTACCTATTTAAAACTGTCTCTAATTGGCCACAGCAGAGAAGGTAACCTAAGTTACAACATGGCAGCTCCCATTGTTTTATAGACACTAAAATATTACATTTATCTTGTCAATATTTAAACAACTAATACAACTTTAAAAAATACATCTACATGTTATTCTTAGACTAATCTTTTCTTTGAATGCATCATTCTATCTAGCATTTATTTAGTGTTTAAATTCCTTTTAAGGAAAGGAGATAATCTCTTGTATCTATGGTCTTGTCTATCTGTCAGTAACATTGCTGATTACACTTAAAACAAATCTAACATACAAACTATAAAGACACCTGTCTATTGATGAGGTAAAACAAGGAAAAATATAGGAAATAAAGCAGGTTACTGCTAAGGATTTTTTAAAATCTGGGGGTCCATCCGATAAAAATCGTCGCCCGCAAAAGCCGGCGACGCCAATATTTGCGCGGGTTTGGTATCCTATATACGGCGTAACCTAGAAGTTACGCTCGTATATTTCTGCCGTCGCCCGTAGTTTTTTGGGCTATAGGCAGGTATACCAAACCCGCGCAGTTTGGTATCCAATATGCAGCGTAAGGACTTACGTGGCGAAAATGGAGAAAACTTACTCCATTTTCACCTCGCCACAAAAAGCAGCCGTAAGAAGCCTTACGCTGACTATTGGAGCCCCGTAACTCCCTAAACTGGCAGCTAAAATAAACCTAACACCTAACGCATGCGCAATGTCTATCTCCCTGTCAACCGCGATCTGCTAAAATAAACCTAACACCTAACGCATGCGCAATGTCTATCTACCTGTCAACCGTGATCCCCCCCCCCGAAATCCCTAATAAAGTTATTAACCCCTAAACCGCCGCTCCCGGACCCCGCCGCCATCTACATAAACTAACCCCCTACTGTGAGCCCCTAAAACCGCCGCCATCTACCTTATCTATCCCCTAATTAGAACCCCTTACACCGCTGTCATCTACCTTATCTATCCCCTAATCTGACCCCTTACACCGCCGCCACCTATATAAAAATTATTAACCCCTAATCTAATCCCCCTATACCGCCGCCAGCTATATTAATATTATTAACCCCTAATGTAAGCCCCTTACACCGCCGCCATCTCTATTAAAATGATTAACCCCTTATTTAATCTACCTACCCCGCCGCCAGCTATATTATCTATATTAACCCTAAGTATATTATAGTTAATATAGGTATTACATTATATATATTAACTATATTAACCCTAATTATATTAGGGTTAATATAGTTAATATAGTTACTATAGTATTTATATTAACTATATTAACTCTATCTAACCCTAACACCCCTAACTAAATTTATATTAAATTAATCTAATTCATTTATAAACTAAAATATTCCTATTTAAATCTAAATACTTACCTATAAAATAAACCCTAAGATAGCTACAATATAATTAATAATTACATTGTAGCTATGTTAGGGTTAATATTTATTTTACAGGTAAATTGTTAATTATTTTAACTAGGTATAATAGCTATTAAATAGTTATTAACTATTTAATATCTACCTAGTTAAAATAATTACCCAATTACCTGTAAAATAAATCCTAACCTAAGTTACAAATACACCTACACTATCAATAAATTAAATAAACTACAAACATCTATCTAAAAATACAATTAAATTAACTAAACTAAATTACAAAAAAAAACAAACACTAAATTACAAAAAATAAAAAAAGATTACAAGATTTTTAAGCTAATTACACCTATTCTAAGCCCCCTAATAAAATAATAAACCCCCAAAATAAAAAAAATTCCCTGCCCTATTCTAAATTAAACAAATTTCAAAGCTCTTTACCTTACCAGCCCTTAAAAGGGCCTTTTGTGGGGCATACCCCAAAGAATTCAGCTCTTTTGCATACAAATACAATACCCCCCCCCATTACAACCCACCACCCACATACCCCTATTCTAAAACCACCCAAACCCCCCTTAAAAAGCCTAACACTACCCCCCTGAAGATCTCCCTACCTTGTCTTCACCACACCGGGCCGAACTCCTGATCCGATCCGGGCGATGTCTTCCTCCAAGCGGCAAAGAAGAATTCTTCCTCCAGCGATGTCTTCCTCCAAGCGGCAAAGAAGAATTCTTCCTCCGGCGACGTCTTCCTCCAAGCGGCAGCAAAGTCTTCATTCTTCCGGCGGCATCTTCAATCTTCTTTCTTCGCTCCGCCGCTGCGGAGCATCCATCCCGGCCGACTACTGAACTTGGAATGAGGTACCTTTAAATGACGTCATCCAAGATGGCGTCCGCCGAATTCCGATTGGCTGATAGGATTCTATCAGCCAATCGGAATTAAGTTAAAAAAATCTGATTGGCTGATTGAATCAGCCAATCAGATTCAAGTTCAATCCGATTGGCTGATCCAATCAGCCAATCAGATTGAGCTCGCATTCTATTGGCTGTTCCGATCAGCCAATAGAATGCGAGCTCAATCTGATTGGCTGATTGGATCAGCCAATCGGATTGAACTTGAATCTGATTGGCTGATTCAATCAGCCAATCAGATTTTTTTAACTTAATTCCGATTGGCTGATAGAATCCTATCAGCCAATCGGAATTCGGCGGACGCCATCTTGGATGACGTCATTTAAAGGTACCTCATTCCAAGTTCAGTAGTCGGCCGGGATGGATGCTCCGCAGCGGCGGAGCGAAGAAAGAAGATTGAAGATGCCGCCGGAAGAATGAAGACTTTGCTGCCGCTTGGAGGAAGACGTCGCCGGAGGAAGAATTCTTCTTTGCCGCTTGGAGGAAGACATCGCCGGAGGAAGAATTCTTCTTTGCCGCTTGGAGGAAGACATCGCCCGGATCGGATCAGGAGTTCGGCCCGGTGTGGTGAAGACAAGGTAGGGAGATCTTCAGGGGGGTAGTGTTAGGCTTTTTTAAGGGGGGTTTGGGTGGTTTTAGAATAGGGGTATGTGGGTGGTGGGTTGTAATGGGGGGGGGGTATTGTATTTGTATGCAAAAGAGCTGAATTCTTTGGGGCATGCCCCACAAAAGGCCCTTTTAAGGGCTGGTAAGGTAAAGAGCTTTGAAATTTGTTTAATTTAGAATAGGGCAGGGAATTTTTTTTATTTTGGTGGTTTATTATTTTATTAGGGGGCTTAGAATAGGTGTAATTAGCTTAAAAATCTTGTAATCTTTTTTTATTTTTTGTAATTTAGTGTTTGTTTTTTTTTGTAATTTAGTTTAGTTAATTTAATTGTATTTTTAGATAGATGTTTGTAGTTTATTTAATTTATTGATAGTGTAGGTGTATTTGTAACTTAGGTTAGGATTTATTTTACAGGTAATTGGGTAATTATTTTAACTAGGTAGATATTAAATAGTTAATAACTATTTAATAGCTATTATACCTAGTTAAAATAATTAACAATTTACCTGTAAAATAAATATTAACCCTAACATAGCTACAATGTAATTATTAATTATATTGTAGCTATCTTAGGGTTTATTTTATAGGTAAGTATTTAGATTTAAATAGGAATATTTTAGTTTATAAATGAATTAGATTAATTTAATATAAATTTAGTTAGGGGTGTTAGGGTTAGATAGAGTTAATATAGTTAATATAAATACTATAGTAACTATATTAACCCTAATATAATTAGGGTTAATATAGTTAATATATATAATGTAATACCTATATTAACTATAACATACTTAGGGTTAACATAGATAATATAGCTGGCGGCGGGGTAGGTAGATTAAATTAGGGGTTAATCATTTTAATAGAGATGGCGGCGGTGTAAGGGGCTTACATTGGGGGTTAATAATTTTAATATAGATGGCGGCGGTGTTAGGGGCTCACTTTAGGGGGTTATAGATATAATATAGCTGGCGGCGGGGTACGGGAGCGGCGGTTTAGGGGTTAATAACTTTATTAGGTTGCGGCGGGGTACGGGAGCGGCGGTTTAGGGGTTAATAGCTTTTTTATTGTTAGGATAGTGAGGGGGGATAGCGGATAGAGGGTTAGACAGTGCGGGCTATGTTAGGGAGGCGTGTTAGACTTGTCGGGCTATGTTAGGGAGGCGTGTTAGACAGTGCGGGTGTTTTAGACTTTAGTCAGGTTTTATAGGCGCCGGCAGTTTCTAACGTGCCGCAAGTCACTGGCGACGCCAGAAATTTGTACTTACGCAGATTTCTGGACATCGCTGGTTTGTCAGACTTACGGCACGTTAGCATCTGACGGCGACTTATATGGGATAGCTCGAGTTGCGAGCTGAAACTGCGGGCAACGCCGGTTCCCTCACTTGCGCCGCAAACTGCGATCTATATCGGATCGCGCCCCTGGAGTCATAATCCCAATAGATATGTCAATTGGTGTTAATTATACGGTCGTACAACCCACACATGCATATGAATATTTACAATATATCAAGGCAAAATACAGAATTATGCCATATTGCATGGTTTCTTCCCTAGCTAAGGCCATACTTGTAATGCTCGTGGGACACTCCTCTATCAGACCGAACTTGGTCAGTAGTCTCGTTATCCCGGCGTTGAGCCGGAATGATAGGGAATATCCCAGAGCAGAGAAAGTTAGTAAGATGAGGAAGGCGGCACTCACCACAGGCTGGATAGTCCACAGTGGCAACGGCAGAGCAGTCCAAGGACAAACCACTAGAATGGTCAGGCAGGCAGGGGTTGGCAACAGTAAAGCAGTCCAAGGGCACACCACTAGAATGGTCAGGCAGGCAGGATTTGGCAACAGTAAAGCAGTCCAAGGGCACACCACTAGAATGGTCAGGTAGGCAGGATTTGGCAACAGTAAAGCAGTCCAAGGGCACACCACTAGAATGGTCAGGCAGGCAGGATTTGGCAACAGTAAAGCAGTCCAAGGGCACACCACTAGAATGGTCAGGCAGGCAGGATTTGGCAACAGTATGTCAGTCCAACAGTTTAGGGGCTAACAGGCAGAGTAGTCAGGCCAGCAGAGTTCAGCAACAAAAAGGCAATCAGAGAATAAACGATCTATCACACCCAGGAGCACACAAGGTAACAACTATACTTGGGCAGTGATAGATCGATAAGAAGTCATTTAAATAGGTGCAGGATTCGCGCCCAGACGTCAGGACCGGAATGAGAGAGAGAGGAGCGTGCAGAGATGACGTCAGCGCTGCACGCCTCATTTATATATTTTATTGTTGTATTATTTATATTTTATTGGTGAAATCACACTGATGTGGCTATTTAAAGGGACATTCTACACCAGAATTTTTATTATTTAAAAAGATAGATCATCCTTTTATTACCCATTTCCCAGTTTTGCATAACCAACACAGTTATAATAATATACTTTTTACCTCTGTGATCTAAGCCTCTGCAGACTACCCCCTTATTTCAGTTCTTTTGACAGACTTGCTGGCTCTATCTGAATCATGAACGTTTAATTTTGACTAGACTATCCCTTAAAAGGGACAGTAAAGTAAAAATGTTATTTTCATGATTCAAATAGAGCTTGTAATTTTATACAACTTTCCAATTTACTTTTGTTATCAAATTTGCTTTGTTTTCTTTGAATCTTTTGTTGAAGAGTAAAACTAAGTAGGCTCATTAAGAGCTCAGGAGTGTGCACGTGTCTTTAGTTTTCTATGGCATCAGTGTTTTGCAACATTGTATAGCACAGCTACAAAAAATGCTGCAAAACACTGCTGCCATAGAGTACTAAAGACATGTGCACACTCCTGACCTCTTATGAGCTTACCTAGTTTTACTATATAATAAAAGATACCAAGAGAACAAAGAGAATTTGATAGCAGAAGTAAATTAGAAAGTTGCTTAAAATTGCATGCTCTATTTGAATCATGAAAGTAACATTTTTACTTTACTGTTTACGTTCATGATTCAGATAGAGCATGCAATTTTAAGAAACTTTATAATTTACTCCTATTATCAATTATTAGTTTTTGGTATCTTTATTTGAAAAAGCAAAAATGTAAGTTTAGTACATTTTTGGTTAAGCACCTGGGTAGCGCTTGCTGATTGGTGGCTAAGTTTAGACAGCAATCAGCAAGCACTACCCAGGTGCTGAACAAAAAATGGGCCGGCTTTTAAGCTTACATTCTTGCTTTTTCAAATAAAGATAGCAAGACAACGAAGAAACATTGATAATAGGAGTAAATTAGAAAGTTGCTTAAAATTGCATGCTCTATTTAAATCATGAAAGTTTAATTTTGACTAGACTATTCCTGTAAGTTAGGTTGAATTTTTTGTTTTGTTTGTGTGTTTAAACTGTTTATCAAACATAAGTTAAGTACAACTGTGTTTTTAATAAGAATAGGATTGGAGATGTATGTTAGTTAATTATTAATATGTAAATTGTTAATACATCAAAATATTGTTGATGTCAACATTGTTTTGAGGCAGGATGGTGTAATAAATAACCTTATCATTACCACCTGATTGGCATCAGCCAATAGGATTTTTTACCCTTTAATTCTGATTGGCTGATTGAATTCTATCAGCCAATCAGAATTCAAGGGACGCCATCTTAGATGACGGCATATAAAGGAAACTTCATTCTTGAAGAGCCATCGAAAGAAGAGGATGCTCTGCGCCGGATGTCTTGAAGATGGAGCCGCTCCGCGTCGGAAGGATGAAGATAGCAGATGCCGTCTGGATGAAGACTTCTGCCCGCCTGGAGGATGACTTCTTGCCGCTTGGATGAAGACTTCTCCTGGATTCGTTGAGGACTTGTTGCCGATTGGATGAAGACTTCTCCCGGCTGGATGTCCAGTCTTCAAAAACTGTAAGTGGATCTTTGGGGGTTAGTGTTAGTTTTTTTAAGGGTTTATTGGGTGGGTTTTAATTTTAGATTAGGGACTTTGGGCAACGTAAAAGAGCTAAATGCCTATCCAAATGCCCTTTTCAGGGCAATGGGAAGCTTAGGTTTTTTAGGAAAGTTTTTTTTTGGGGGGTTGATTGTGTGGGGGTGGGTTTTACTGTTGGGGAGTTGTTTGTATTTTTTTATTAAAGGTAAAAGAGCTGATTTCTTTGGGGCAATGCCCAGCAAAAGGCCCTTTTAAGGGCCATTGGCAGTTTAGTGTAGGCTAGGTTTTTTTTTATTTTGGGGGGGCTTTTTTTTGATAGTTCTATTAGATTAGGTGTAATTAGTTTAAATATTTGATCATTTCTTTTTTATTTTGTGTAATTTAATGTTTATTATTTTTTGTAATTTAGATAAATGTATTTTGTTAATTTAATTTATTTAATTTTAGTGTAATGTTCCAAGAAAGTAGTTTAATGTGCAAAGAATGCATAGGTTCTATTGTCAGACAGGTTAGGTTTTATTTTACAGGTAAATTTGTATTTATTTTGACTAGGTAGCTAGTAAATAGTTAATAACTGTTTACTAACTAGTCTACCTAGTTAAAATAAATACAAACTTAGCTGTGAAATAAAAATAAAACCTAAGATAGCAACAATGTAATTATTAGTTATATTGTAGCTATCTTAGGTTTTATTTTACAGGTAAGTATTTATTTACTCTTAAATAGGAATAATTTAGGTATTAATTGTATTTTTTATTTGGGATTATTTTAATTATTTTAAAGTTAGTGGGTGTTGGGGTTAGGGTTAGGTTTATGGGTTAATAACTTTAGTATAGTGGCGGCGACATTGGGGGCAGCAGATTAGGGGTTAATAATATTTATCTAGTGTTTACGATGTGGGAATGCGGCGGTTTAGGGGTTAATATGTTTATTATAGTGGCGGCGATGTCCAGAGCGGCAGATTAGGGGTTAATAATTTTATTTTAGTGTGGTTGCGATGTGGGAGGGCCTCGGTTTAAGGGTTAAAAGGTAGTTTATGGGTGTTAGTGTACTTTGTAACACTTTAGTTATGAGTTTTATGCTACAGCTCTGTAACATAAAACCCATAACTACTGACTTTCAGTTTATGGTACGGATCTTGTAGTTATAGGCTGTACCGCTCACTTTTTGGCTGGACAGGCAAACTCATAATACCAGCGCTGTGAAAGTCCCTTTGAAAAAGGACTTTTAAAAAACTGTGGTAGCTACATTGCGTGACGGCCAAAAAACATAATTTATGTAAGAACTTACCTGATAAATTAATTTCTTTCATATTGGCAAGAGTCCATGAGCTAGTGACGTATGGGATATACAATCCTACCAGGAGGGGCAAAGTTTCCCAAACCTCAAAATGCCTATAAATACACCCCTCACCACACCCACAATTCAGTTTAACGAATAGCCAAGCAGTGGGGTGATAAAGAAAGGAGTAGAAAGCATCAACAAAAGAAATTTGGAAATAATTGTGCTTTATACAAAAAATCATAACCACCATAAAAAAGGGTGGGCCTGATAAATGAATTTATCAGGTAAGTTCTTACATAAATTATGTTTTCTTTCATGTAATTGGCAAGAGTCCATGAGCTAGTGACGTATGGGATAGCAATACCCAAGATGTGGAACTCCACTCAAGAGTCACTAGAGAGGGAGGGAATAAAATAAAAACAGCAATTTTCCGCTGAAAACAATAATACACAACCCAAAAAAAATAATTTTATTTTCATAATTGAAAGAAAAAAACTTAAATCAAAAGCAGAAGAATCAAACTGAAACAGCTGCCTGAAGAACTTTTCTACCAAAGAAGAAGCAAACACATCAAAACGGTAGAATTTAGTAAATGTATGCAAAGAAGACCAAGTTGCTGCTTTGCAAATCTGATCAACTGAAGCTTCATTCTTAAAAGCCCACAAAGTGGAGACTGATCTAGTAGAATGAGCTGTAATTCTCTGAGGCGGGGCCTGACCCAACTCCAAATAAGCTTGATGAATCAAAAGTTTCAACCAAGAAGCCAAGGAAATAGCAGAAGCCTTCTGACCTTTCCTAGGACCAGAAAATAAAACAAATAGACTGGAAGTCTTCCTGAAATCTTTAGTAGCTTCCACATAATATTTCAAAGCTCTTACCACATCCAAAGAATGTAAGGATCTTTCCAAAGAATTCTTAGGATTAAGACATAAGGAAGGGACAACAATTTATCTATTAATGTTGTTAGAATTCACAACCTTAGGTAAAAATTGAAAAGAAGTCCGCAAAACTGCTTTATCCTGATGAAAAATCAGAAAAGGAGACTCATAAGAAAGAGCAGATAGCTCAGAAACTCTTCTAGCAGAAGAGATGGCCAAAAGGAACAACACTTTCCAAGAAAGTAGTTTAATGTGCAAAGAATGCATAGGTTCAAATGGAGGAGCCTGTAAAGCCTTCAGAACCAAATTAAGACTCCAAGGAGGAGAAATTGATTTAATGACAGGCTTAATACAAACTAAAGCCTTTACAAAACAGTGTATATCAGGAAGTATAGCAATCTTTCTGTGAAATAAAACAGAAAGAGCGGAGATTTGTCCTTTCAAGGAACTTACAGACTAACCCTTATCCAAACCATCCTGAAGAAACTGTAAAATTCTAGGAATTCTAAAAGAATGCCAGGAGAATTTATGAGAAGAAGACCATGAAATGTAATTCTTCCAAACTCTATAATAAATCTTTCTATAGACAGATTTACGAGCTTATAACATAGTATTAATCACTGAGTCAGAGAAACCTCTATGACTTAGTACTAAGCGTTCAATTTCCATACCTTCAAATTTAATGATTTGAGATCCTGATGGAAAAACAGACCTTGAGATAGTAGGTCTGGCCATAACGGAAGTGGCTGGGACGGGCAACTGGACATCCAAACCAGATCCGCATACCAAAACCTGTGTGGCCATGCTGGAGCCACCAGCAACACAAATGATTGTTCCATGATGATTTTGGAGATCACTCATGGAAGGAGAACTAGAGGCGGGAAAATGTAAGCAGGATGATAACACCAAGGAAGTGTCAGCGTATCCACTGCTTCTGCCTGAACATCCCTGGACCTGGACAGGTATCTGGGAAGTTTCTTATTTAGATGAGAGGCCATGAGATCTATCTCTGGAAGACCCCACATCTGAACAATCTGAGAAAATACATCTGGATGGAGAGACCACTCCCCTGGATGTAAAGTTTGGTGGCTGAGATAATCCGCCTCCCAATTGTCTACACCTGGGATATGCACCGCAGATATTAGACAGGAGCTGGATTCCACCCAAGCAAGTATCCGAGATACTTCTTTCATAGCTTGGGGACTGTGAGTCCCACCCTGATGATTGACATATGCCACTGTTGTGATATTGTCTGTCTGAAAACAAATGAATGGTTCTCTCTTTAACAGAGGCCAATACTGAAGAGCTCTGAGAATTGCACGGAGTTCTAAAATATTTATTGGTAATCTCACCTCTTGAGATTTCCAAACCCCTTGTGCTGTCAGAGATCCCCAAACAGCTCCCCAACCTGAAAGACTCACATCTGTTGTGATCACAGTCCAGGTTGACCGAACAAAAGAAGCCCCTTGAACTAAACAATGGTGATCTATCCACCACGTCAGAGAGTGTCGTACATTGGGATTTAAGGATATTAATTGTGATATCTTTGTATAATCCCTGCACCATTGGTTCAGCATACAAAGCTGTAGAGGTATCATGTGAAAACGAGCAAAGGGGATCGCGTCCGATGCTGCAGTCATGAGACCTAAAACTTCCATGCACATAGCCACTGAAGGGAATGACTGAGACTGAAGGTGCCGGCAGGCTGCAACCAATTTTAAACGTCTCTTGTCTGTTAGAGAATCAAGAAACTTTTTGGTAAATAGATCCTCCAACCATGTTTCTGAAGAAACAACACTAGTTGATTCGTGTGAGATTCTGCAGTATGTAAAGACTGAGCTAGTATCAAGATATCGTCCAAATAAGGAAACACAGCAATACCCTGTTCTCTGATTACAGAGAGTAGGGCACCCAGAACCTTTGAAAAGATTCTTGGAGCTGTTGCTAGGCCAAATGGAAGAGCAACAAATTGGTAATGCTTGTTTAGAAAAGAGAATCTCAGAAACTGATAATGTTCTGGATGAATCGGAATATGAAGGTATGCATCCTGCAAGTCTATTGTGGACATACAATGTCCTCGCTGAACAAAAGGCAGAATAGTCCTTATAGTCACCATCTTGAAAGTTGGTACTCTTACATAACGATTCAAAATTTTCAGATCCAGAACTGGTCTGAATAAATTTTCCTTTTTTGGGACAATGAATAGATTTGAATAAAACCTCAAACCTTGTTCCTGAAGAGGAACTGGCATGATTACCTCTGAAGACTCCAGGTCTGAAACACAGTTCAGGAAAGCCTGAGCTTTTACTGGATTTGCTGGGATACGTGAGAGAAAAAATCTTCTCACAGGAGGTCTTACTCTGAATCCTATTCAATACCCTTGAGAGACAATGCTCTGAATACATTGATTTTGGACAGATTTTATCCAAATATCCTTGAAAAATCTTAATCTGCCCCCTACCAGCTGAGCTGGAATGAGGGCCGCATCTTCATGCGGACTTAGGGGCTGACTTTGGTTTCCTAAATGGCTTAGATTTATTCCAATTTGAGGAAGGCTTCCAAATGGAAGCAGATTCCTTGGGGGGAGGATTGAGTTTTTGTTCCTTATTCTGACGAAAGGAATGAAAACGGTTAGATGCCTTAGATTTACCCTTAGGAATCCAACTGAGAACCAAATAAATTATTACCTTGGAAAGAAAGAGATAGTAATCTAGATTTAGATGTCATATCAGCATTCCAAGATTTTAGCCACAAAGCTCTTCTAGCTAATATAGCTAAAGACATGGATCTAACATCAATTTTGATAATATCAAAAATGGCATCACAAATAAAATGATTAGCATATTGCAGTAAGCGAATAATGCTAGATAAGTCAGAATCCAATTCCTGTTGCGCTAAATTCTCCAACCAGAAAGTTGATGCAGCCGCAACATCAGCCAAAGAAATTGCAGGTCTGAGAAGATGACCTGAATATAAATAGGCCTTCCTTAGATAAGATTCAAGCTTCCTATCTAAAGGATCCTTAAAGGAAGTACTATCTTCCATAGGAATAGTGGTACGTTTAGCAAGAGTAGAAATAGCCCCATCAACTTTGGGGATTTTTTCCCAAAACTCTATAGATTTTGCTGGTAAAGGATACAATTTTTTAAACCTTGAAGAAGGAATAAAAGAAGTACCTGGCTTATTCCATTCCTTAGAAATCATACCAGAAATAGCCTCAGGAATAGGAAAAACCCCATGGAGAAACCACAGGAGGTTTAAAAACAGCATTTAAACATTTATTAGACTGAACGTCAAGAGGACTGGTTACCTCAATAACCAAAGTAATTAACACTTCTTTTAATAAAGAACGCATATACTCTATTTTAAATAAATAAGTAGATTTGTCAGTGTCAATGTCTGAGGAAGGATCTTCTGTATCAGATAGATCCTCATCAGAAGAGGATAAATTATTATGTTGTTGGTCATTTGAAATTTCATCAACTAAATGAGAAGTCTTAAAAGACCTTTTACGTTTATTAGAAGGTGGAAATGCAGACAAAGCCTTCAGGATAGAATCAGAAACAATTTTTTAAAATTTACAGGTATATCATGCACATTAGAAGTTGAAAGAACTGCAACTGGCAATGTACTATTACTGATGGATACACTATCTGCATGTAAAAGTTTATCATGACAAATATTACAAATGACATTCGGCGAAATAATTTCTACAATTTTACAACAAATGCACTTAGCTTTGGTAGAACCGATGTCAGGCAGCAATGTTCCAGCAGAAACTTCTGAGGCAGGATCAGATTGGGACATCTTGCAAAATGTAAGAAAAAAAAACAACAACATATAAAGCAAAATTATCTATTTCCTTATATGACAGTTTCAGGAATGGGAAAAAAATGCAAATAGCATAGCCCTCTGATAAAGAAAAAGGCAAGAGGCAAACATCAATGGGGTATTGAAATAATGAAAAAGTTTGGCGGAAATGACACACTCGCGTCACTAATGATGCAACCATGTGAAAGGTCTCGGCGTCAAGTATGTCATTGACGTATTTTTTCACGCCAAAAATATTTTCGTGCCAAGAATGACGCAATAAACGTTAGCATTTGACACACCCGCGGGCCTAATATGGCCCACAATTTGCAAGAAGTAGCCAATTGAAAAAAAGACTAAACCCAGGTAAGAAATACATTTCTTAAAAAAAAATGTTTATATTCCCCAAATATGAAACTGACAGTCTGCAGAAGGAAATACATGAACCTGACTCATGGCAAATATAAGTACAATACATATATTTAGAACTTTATATAAATGCATAAAGTGCCAAACCATAGCTGAGGTGTCTTAAGTAATAAAAAACATACTTACCAAAAGACACCCATCCACATATAGCAGATAGACAAACCAGTACTAAAACAGTTATCAGTAGAGGTAATGGTAAATTGAGAGTATATCGTCGATCTGAAAAAGGAGGTAGGAGATGAATCTCTACGACCGATAACAGAGAACCTATGAAATAGACCCCCGTTAGGGAAATCGTCGTATTCAATAAGTGATACTCCCTTCACGTCCCTCTGACATTCGCTGTACTCTGATAGGAATCGGGCTTCAACAATGCTGAGAAGCGCATATCAACGTAGAAATCCTAGCACAAACTTACTTCACCACCTCCATAGGAGGCAAAGTTTGTAAAACTGAATTGTGGGTGTGGTGAGGGGTGTATTTATAGGCATTTTGAGGTTTGGTAAACTTTGCCCCTCCTGGTAGGATTGTATATCTCATACGTCACTAGCTCATGGACTCTTGTCAACTACATGAAAGAAAAGTGTGCGGAACAGCTATACCTACAAGACTCGTAATACCAGCGGTAGTGAAAAAGCAGCGTTATGAGGCTTTTTCACTCATAAGGAAAAACCCGTAATCTAGCCGAAAGAAACGTAAAAAAAAAAATGTAGGCTAGATTACAAGTGGAGTGCTAAATATCGCTTGCGTGCAAGTGATATTAGTGCTTCACTGAGTAATACCAGTGCACAATAATGCACTGGTATTACACTGCACTGTGCACTGGTATTACAAGTAAAGTGTAATGCGAATGCTAGCTCGCGTTCGCATTGCTAAGAAGCATTGCGCTCATGAAAGCGCTCTTCCATAGGCTCCAATGATGCCGTCAGAGTGGTAAGTAGTGTAGCGATGGAAGCATATTTTTAATAACTATAAAATGACTATAAACATATATATTAATGTGTTAATACGTGTATACACATATTACCACATAAATATATATGTATATAAGCATGTACATATATATTTACTGGGAACACACAGTTCCCATAGACCACGATGTAAAGGCACTTTTCAGTGCTGTTTTTTTTTTCTAACACCCCACTCCAATCCACTTTACACCCCAAAAACTGCCTAGTTCAGTTTTTTTTTTTTAAAAGCTACTTTTTTTTTTTTTTAATAAAAAACTATAATGCCTTCTATTTTTAGGGCATTTGGGGCACTTTTAGAACATTCAGATTTTCGGAGCGCTAATTGCTACCGCAAGCTCGCAGTAGCAATAACCAGCAAATTATAATGACTGGTTAATTTTCCCGTGGCCGCAAACGGCAAATGTTTGCGGGCGCGTGATAATTCAGCGCTCCATTTGTAACCCGGCCCTATATGTTTTAATTTTGAATCTAACAGAAGTGCATGTCTTTGTACAACTAGAACTTAGGGACTGATTGCTCACTGGCTGATGGTGGACAGAGACATTCATCACAAGCATAAAAAAATAACATTCTAAAATCTTTTAGATGCAACAAAGAAAAACATAATTATTTTATGTTCCTTTAAGTGTCAAAAAGAATTTAAGAAAATATGATTAAACCTTTTTTTGCAATAGCCTTGCATTGCTAATATATATACAAATAGGATAACACAATAACTCTGGAATGCTAGCTTGTCTTGGAGTTGAGAAATGATAATATGATTGTTATGGAGGCAGGAGTGCCATCTCGCATACTTCTTACTGTTAATTGCTATCTTCATTGCTTTTCCCATGGGACCTTGTGAACATAGTTTCCATGGAGACTTGGGCCTGCTTATGCTTCAAAGAATTCTATTTGTCTGACAATACTAACTCTCATTGAAATGTCCATAAAATAGTAACAATGTAGAGATATCAGTTCAGAAGTCTTGAATTGACACAGCATCTGGCTTCATAATAACATATTTTTGCAAGATTTTTTTTTTTCTCTAAAAAAATAAATTTACCAAAATGATCTTGAATCAAATAAAAATATAATAAGTGATATCTTAAAGAATAGTTGACACAATCATGTGATGTGCATTTTTTTTATGAGACCCAAAGTTGTTCTTTTATAATTTAGATAGAGTGTACGCCATTAAAGAACAGCTTTCCAATGTACTTCGATTACCAATTTTCCTTCATTGCCTTTTCATCCTTCATTGAATAAGAAGCAGTGCACTACTGGGAGATAGCTGAACACATTTGCAACTTTGCAGCCCAGGGCTATGTACTGACTCTTTCCTATCTTTAACATTAAGTGGACTAGTAACATTTTCTGGGCTAGTAGCTTTTAACCCCTGACTAGTAAACTATAGTGATGTTCTTCCACCCATATATATATATATATATATATATATATATACACACAGTATCTCACAAAAGTGAGTACACCCCTCACAGTTTTGTAAATATTTTATTATATCTTTTCACATGACAACACTGAAGAAATGACACTTTGCTACAATGTTAATTAGTGAGTGTACAGCCTGTTTAACAGTGTAAATTTGCTGTCCCCTCAAAATAACTCAACACACAGCCGTTAATTTCTAAACCGTTAGCAACAAAAGTGAGTACACCCCTAAGTAGAAATGTCCAAATTGGGGCCAATAAATCATTTTCCCTCCACCGTGTCATGTGACTCATTAGTGTTACAAGGTTTCAGGTGTGAATGGGGAGCAGGTGTGTTAAATTTGGTGTTATCGCTCTCACACTCTCTCATACTGGTCACTGGAAGTTCAACATGGCACCTCATGGCAAAGAACTCTCTAAGGATCTGAAAAAAAGAATTTTTGCTCTACATAAAGATGGCCCAGGCTATAAGAAGATTGCCAAGACCCTGAAACTGAGCTGCAGCCCGGTGGGCAAGACCATACAGCGGTTTCACAGGACAGATTCCACTCAGAATAGGCCTCGCCATGGTCGACCAAAGAAGTTGAGTGCACGTGTTCAGCGTCATATTCAGAAGTTGTCTTTGGGAAATAGACATATGAGAGCTGCCAGCATTGCTGCAGAGGTTGAAGGGCTGGGGGGTCAGCCTGTCAGTGCTCAGACCATACGCCACTGTAACATATCTCAGCCTAATGTCACTATCCCTTTAAGAAATCCTTTTCTGACTGCTGCATTTGGGCAGTATTCACATTCAGCCTGCCTGCCTGATTAATCATTCATGCACCTGATTACCTCAGCCTCTTTTTAAGCCTTCTCAGGTCTAATGTGCCTTGCATTAACATTGAAGTTGTGATCCTGAACAGAGGTCTGTGACTGTTTCCTGCATGAACTTAGCAACTATTCCAAGATACAGCATTTCCTATTACCTATGCAAAATATCATCAAACCGCAAGTATCAAAAATATCTCCATTCTGTTTCCTGGACACAGCTACTTAACAATCTCTGAACTTTATTATAATTCAACTATGCTTTTGCTTACCATCACTCTCTAATTACAACAGCATCTTACTCAGAACTTTATAAATATTTCTCTGCTACAAGTTGTCATTGCTGAAATATCCTGCTGCAAATATGTTAACATATTCTGAACTCTGCATCTATGTGTTCAATTAAAAGCTTTCCTGTGATTCTCCAATATATGTTCAAACAGTAATTAATGCCTTAAACTTAACTTTCACCTGTGCTGCTCTGCTAATTACTGACATACAGCTCATTATAATAATATGTACTGTGAACCTGCAATAAACCAAGTTTGCATCTAAATGCACAAACAATAATTAATGCCTAAACTTGCAGCTTGTCTAAGTACCTGTGCAGCTGTGCTTTAACTCTGACATACAGCTTTATATAATATTATGTACTGTGAACCTGCAACAATCCTTAGTTTGCATCTAAGTGTCAAAGTTTCACCAGATTACTCTGAAGCCTGAACATTCCACTTTGCTATATTTCTCTCTCATTGAATCCTGCAGTTACTTCTATTAACTAACTATAAGTCACAGTGAACTCAGAATATATTGTATACAAATGTTGCACTCTCCATTTATTCTACAATAACTTCTAGCAACTATGAATCACAGAATATCATCTATCCACGTCCAGGATACTCTTCCCCGGGTCAGGGGTCGGTGTCTTCAAATCCCTACCACTGCCCCGAGGGTCTGTTTCCTGAGCGCATGTACACCGGATCATGACAGCCACACATTGAATCAAATTGGTCTGTATGGCTGTCATCCCAGAAGGAAGCCTCTTCTAAAGATGATGCACAAGAAAGCCTGCAAACAGTTTGCTGAAGACAAGCAGACTAAGGACATGGATTGCTGGAACCATGTCCTGTGGTCCGATGAGACCAAGATAAACTTATTTGGTTCAGATGGTGTCAAGCGTGGCGGAAACCAGATGAGGAGTACAAAAGACAAGTATGTCTTGCCTACAGTCAGGCATGGTGGTGGGAGTATCATGGTCCTGGCCTGCATGAGTGCTGCCAGCACTGGGGAGCTACAGTTCATTGAGGGAACTGAACGCCAACATGTACTGTGACATACTGAAGCAGAGCATGATCCCCTTCCTCTGGAGACTGGGCCGCAGGGCAGTATTCCAACATAATAACAACCCCAAACACACCTCCAAGACGACCACTGCCTTGCTAAAGAAGCTGAGGGTAAAGATGATGGACTGGCCAAGCATGTCTCCAGACCTAAACCCAATTGAGCATCTGTGGGGCATCCTCAAACGGAAGGTGGGGGAGCGCAAGGTCTCTAACATCCACCAGCTCAGTGATGTCGTCATGGGGAGTGGAAGAGGACTCCAGTGGTGATCTGTGAAGCTCTGGTGAACTCCATGCCCAAGAGGCGTTAAGGCAGTGCTGGAAAATATTGACACTTTGGGCCCAATTTAGACATTTCCACTTAGGGGTGTACTCACTTTTGTTGCCAACGGTTTAGACACACTGAGATACCAACAAGGGTGAAACAGGCCCTTTGATTTTCCTAGACACATACAAAACATAGAAATGGACAGCATTCTCAAACTGGATGGGTACATGTGATGGGTACACTGCTAAAAACTGTGCTTCCTTATCCCAGAATGACAATCATGGACTCTGCATTCCATTAACAATATATACTGTACTAGAGAAAAGTGATTATAGCGGGTTACCCCAAGCATCAGACATGACCAATGTTAGAGTAAAACAAGAACTGCTTTATTGAAACAATGTGCTGCCTTCTATACATGAGAAAATCTGATAAAGAGTTTAATTCCATTAACGCACAATAACGTGCCCAGACAGGTCTGGAGCTACAATCTGGTCACCATAGTCAGCACTATCCACATACCATAATGTCACTAATTTGGGGGGATCCCAAGTCAGTGGCAGCAATCCCAGAGTAGTATTGGTTAGCTTGGGCCCCCTGATGATACAGTCCAAAAACTGCTCTGATTCTAGGTCAGGGGCCCGAGTGACAGTGATGTAAAGGACCCAGGTGCAGTCCATCATGTAACCAGGTAAGAGTTCCATAGCCACGTTTACTAAATCCCCAATCAGATGATTCATGAATAGTCAGGGACCCCAATTAAGCTCCCTCTCAATAAGTACTCCAGTCCATACCCAACCAAGGGTCCAACATAACCCCAAAATAGTGCTAAGATAGGGCAATGGACTTCCACAGTGACAGAGCTCAAAGGTAACAGGTCATCCACCAGTCTCAGCCGCCACCCTGTTCCATGGAATCACGGTTAAGACCTGGCCGGGCGTAAGGACCACTGGAAAAAGGTAACTTTGTCCAATGTCAATCTCTGCAGTCATTTTCCCGTGACAGTACACATCCCTGCATGACCCTGCAAAACTCAAAACCTTTTGTGCTCACCAGCACTCCATCTCTACATGTTTCAGTGACTCAAGCAGTTAACCCCAGACAAGCCTGGGTGCAAAGTCCCTAGGGAAAATGACAAAACAAAATTAACACAATACATAGAAAGTCTGGCACTCTCTTGCAATCACACAGCTAGCTTAAAAGCAAAATGGCAGAGTTAGTTAAAGTGCTTGGCCCAAATGGTGATAGGCCAGGACCACTTAAAGGTGGAGATAAATTAAAATAAAGAACCTGTCTCCTAGTGCAATATGTTTACACAGCGTGAAGGCAGTGTGTAAGTGATACAATTATACCCACAAACAGAGCAGCACCAAATGTGCTTTATGGAGCCTGCTGGGATCTCTGTTTCCCGACTCCCGACTCCCAACTCACTGCTCCCTGTTGATCTACTGGTCCTCAATCAGGATAATCAATGACTTCAAGGTGGCTTACTCCCTGGGTCCCTAAACTACAGCTACACAATGCATCCATTCAACCAAACACACTGAGATTCAAAGGGGTGACTAAGGCACTTTTCTATTTTTCTAGACACATGAAAAACACGGAAATGTATTGCGCTCTAAAACCAGGGGCCCCATCCGATATGCAGCGTTGCCCGCAGAAGCCGGCGACGCCAGATTTGCGCGGGTTTGGTATCACATATACGGCGTAACATAGAAGTTACGCTCGTATATTTCTGCCTTCGCCCGTAGTTTTTTGCCCCATAGACTGATATAGAAAACACGCGCAATTTGGCATCCAATATACAGCGTAAGAACTTACGTGGTGAAAATGGAGAAATCTTACTTCATTTTCACCTCGTCACAAAATGCAGGCGTAGCAAGCCTTGCGCTGAGTATTGGAGCACCGTAACTCCCTAAACTGCCTGCAAAATAAAACCTAACACCTAACGCATGTGCAATGTCTATCTACCTGTCAACCGCAATCCCCTAAACCGCCGCTCCTGGACCCCGCCACCACCTACATTAAATGTATTACCCCCTAATCTGACCCCCCAACACCGCCGCCACCTACATTAAATATATTAACCCCTAATCTGACCCCCCTACACCGCCGCCAACTATATTAAATTTATTGACCCCTAATCTGACCCCCCTACACCGCCGCCACCTATATTAAATTTATTAACCCCTAATCTGACCCCCCTGCACCGCCGCTACCTATATTAAATTTATTAACCCCTAATCTGACCCCCCTACACCGCCGTCACCTATATTAAATTTATTAACCCCTAATCTGACCCCCCTACACCGCCGCCACCTATATTAATTATATTAACCCCTAATCTGACCCCCCTACACCGCCGCCACCTACACAAAATATATTACCCCCTAAACCTAAGTCTAACCCTAACACCCTAACACCCTCTAACTTAATTATTATTTAAATAAATCTAAATAATATTAATATTATTAACTAAAGAATAAGAGCTACTGTAATTCTATTGGCTGATTTGAATAGCCAATAGAATGTCAGTAGCTCTTATTCTATTGGCTATTCAAATCAGCCAATAGAATTACAGTAGCTCTCATCCGATTGGCTGATTTGAATTTGAAGGCTCAAATCAGCCAATAGGAATTCAAGGGACACCATTTTTAATCGCGTACCTTGAATTCCTATTCAGCGTATGGTGGAGATCGTATGAAGAGGATCCTCCACGCTCCATGGCTCTGCGGTCTTCAGTTCCAGTGTCGCCGATCTTCAGTTCCAGCGTTACCGGTCTTCAGTTCCAAAGTCGACGGTCTTCAGCTCCGCGGTCATCGGTCTTCAACTCCTCCACTCCGGCTGGTTCCTGGAAGAAGAAGAGGTCGCCGCTTGGAAGAAGACTTCACCGCCTGGAACAGGACCTTCTCCTCCGGTCTTCAGGACAGGTAAGGACCACTTGGGGGTTAGACTTAGATTTTTTTAAGGGGGGATCAGGTGGGTTTTAGAGTCGGGGTGTGTGGGTTGTTATGGGGGGGTTGTTCTTTTTTTTACAGGTAAAAGAGCTGATTACTTTGGGCAATGCCCCGCAAAAGGCCCTTTTAAGGGCTGGTAATAGAGCTGATTACTTTGGGGCAATGCCCCGCAAAAGGCCCTTTTAAGGGCTATTTGTAATTTAGTTTAGGGTAATAAAAATATTATTTTGGGGGGCTTTTTTATTTTATTAGGGGGCTTAGATTTGGTGTAATTAGCTTAAACTTCTTGTAATATTTTTTTATTTTTTGTAATTTAGTGTTTGTTTTTTGTAATGTAATTTAGTTTATTTAATTGTATTTTAGTTTAGATAATTAAGTTAGGGGGTGTTAGGGTTAGACTTAGGTTTAGGGGGTAATATATTTAATATAGGTGGCGGCGGTGTAGGGGGGGCAGATTAGGGGTTAATATATTTAATATAGGTGGCGGCGGTGTAGGGGGTCAGATTAGGGGTTAATAAATTTAATATAGGTGGCGGCGGTGTAGGGGGGTCAGATTAGGGGTTAATAAATTTAATATAAGTGGCGGCGGTGTAGGGGGGTCAGATTAGGGGTTAATAAATTTAATATAGGTGGCGGCGGTGTAGGGGGGTCAGATTAGGGGTTAATAAATTTAATATAGGTGACGGCGGTGTAGGGGCGTCAGATTAGGGGTTAATATATTTAATGTAGGTGGCGGCGGTGTAGGGGGGTCAGATTAGGGGTTAATAAATTTAATATAGGTGGCGGCGGTGTAGGGGGGTCATATTAGGGGTTAATAAATTTAATATAGGTGACGGCAGTGTAGGGGGGTCAGATTAGGGGTTAATATATTTAATATAGGTGGCGGCGGTGTAGGGGGTCAGATTAGGGGTTAATAAATTTAATATAGGTGGCGGCGGTGTAGGGGGGTCAGATTAGGGGTTAATAAATTTAATATAGGTGGCGGCGGTGTAGGGGGGTCAGATTAGGGGTTAATAAATTTAATATAGGTGGCGGCGGTGTAGGGGGGTCAGATTAGGGGTTAATAAATTTAATATAGGTGGCGGCGGTGTAGGGGGGTCAGATTAGGGGGTTAATAAATTTAATATAGGTGGCGGCGGTGTAGGGGGGTCAGATTAGGGGTTAATATATTTAATGTAGGTGGCGGCGGTGTTGGGGGGTCAGATTAGGGGGGTAATACATTTAATGTAGGTGGGGTCCGGGGGCGGCGGTTTAGGGGTTAATACTAGGATAGGTTTATTGCTGTGTGGGCTATGGCGGGTTAGGGGTTAATACTAGGATAGGTTTATTGCTGTGTGGGCTATAAGGCTTATTGCGTTGTGGGGGCTTGTCGGTCTAGGGTTTAATACATTTATTGTTAGGAGTGAGAGGGGGAATTGCGGATAGAGGGTATATTGTCGGGCTATTTTTGGGACGCGTGTTAGACAGTTACAGGAGATTTTATACTTTAGCAAGTTTTTGTAGGCAACGTCAGTTTCTAAAGTGCCGTAAGTCACTGGCGACTCCAGAAATTTGTACTTACGCTTATTTCTGGACATCGCTAGTCTGCCGGGGGGGGTATATTGGATACCCCGATGTGCGAGGTGAAACTACGGGCGGCGCGGGTTACCTCGCTTGCGCCGAAAAGTACGCCCTATATCGGATCGCGCCCCAGACTGGGTACACATCCCATGACCCTGCACAACTCACAGCCCTTTGCGTGCTCACCAGCACTCACAGTCAGCTAAACAGTTTACAGGGACTAAGGCAGTTAACCCCATATAAGCATGGTTGCAAAATCCTTAATGAAAAACATATTTTATGCTTGCCTGATAAATTAATTTCTTTCATGGTGGTGAGAGTTCACGATCCATTACTGTTGGGAACTACTCTTCTCTACCACTAGGAGGAGGCAAAGATTCCCAAATCTCAAGAGCTCTATAAAACCCCTCCCACCTCACACATACCTCATCAGTCTAACGTATAGCTAAGCAAAGTGAGGTAAGAAAAAGGAATAAGAGCTCTAATAGGATTTGGGGAAAAAAATGTGTGCTGAAGAAAAAACTAACCCCAAAAACACATAAGGGTGGGGTTTTGTGGACTCTCACCACCATGAAAGAAATTAATTTATCAGGTAAGCATAAATTATGTTTTTCTTCATACAGGTGTTGAGAATCCATGATTCGTTACTCTTGGGAACTAATACCCAAGCTGCGGAGTCCACAAGTAATAACATAAAGTGGGGGATTTCAAAAATATATTTTTTTACTAACAAAAAATGTAAATCCACAAACCCAATAATATATATTGTATACATAACCTTTCCCTACATAATTTTTATAAAGAGGAATAACTTTTCCAACAATAATGAACCTACATTTTCAAATAAAAACTATCCCACTGTTTACTCATGTTCCCATACTAAAAAACGTAATGGTGTATGTATTTTGATACATAAATATACGCCCTTCCAACTCATATACCTTGAAAAGGATGCTGAGGGTAGAATCTTGTTTCTAGTTGGGCTTCTATATAATAGACCAATCACCATTGTTAAACTATATACCCCTAATAACATAAGGACTGGTGATGCTAGTGAGGCTAAAGACGCTCGAGGGAGCCTAAAGAAAAAACATATTGCAAGCAGCAATTTATAATCTCTGCAACAGCAGCAACAGGACAGAAACTTTTCTTTAAAAAAAATCACAAACAGTATCTTGGGGCTGCTTAAAGTTACGCTTGTATTAGGTGGTGACTTTAATTTGCACCTTGTGCTAAACATGGACTGTTCTAAATCTCCAAATATATAATTAAAGCAATCAGAATAATATTTCCTCCTTGTCATTGATAGATGCTTGGTGTATGCTCCACCCGGGAGTCAGAGATTATTCTCTGTATTCAGCACCACAATACTCATACTCTTGCATTGATTATCTTTTACTTGACCAATCCAGTTATACTCTATTAAAAGAGGCTAAAATCCATAGCATCACTTGGTCAGATCATTCACTAATCTCTTTAACCATTAGTTGGCCCAATGCGACACTAAATCCTTTTCAATGGTGCTTAGAGGAAGGATTACTTAATGAGCTAAGGAGGTCTCCCTAAGGGTGATGGAGGAAACCAGACGTGGACTTCTTGCCCAGTGTGCTTAGAGGAATATGGCTGCACCTCACTGACAAGGCCCACAGAAGTCTGAAATGATCATATGGGGATGTCATGTGCATTGTTCAGAGGAGAATTACCTGCTATTTCATGGCTGGACTGACCTTACTCAGCAGGATCAGACTGATATACCTGAAAAGCACAACTGGGCTTAAAGAGGCTGCTCCTAGGTGGTAACTCACGCTTCTGAGCTGTTGTTCGTTCCTGGTAGAGCGTTGATGATGGAAAGTGCTACAAGGCGGCAAAATATTCAAAGGGATTGCTTAGAGATGTTACTATACATGCCATTGATCATGATGCTGGCAATTGACAACACCCAGCATCGCCAAACATATTGGCGATGTATAGTAAAGGATTGCAGGAATATAACTGCTGTGTCCCTTAACACTAATCCTTATACCCCTAAACCGAAGTACCCCACAATCACAAACTAACCCTACACTAATAAACATCTAAACCGCCACATACCCAACGCAGGTCGCTAACTATTAACCCCTAAGTTACAAAAAAAAGCTGAGTTACAAAAAAAACAAAAAACTACAGTATCCAAAATAGAAAACCCACTATTAAACCTAACACTAAACTACATGGCCCATAAAATAAAAAACCTACCCAAAAAAAACAAAAAACGAAACCCTAACACTAAAAAAAAAATACAATATCCGTTAAAATGGCCTTTTGTAGGTCATTGTCCTAAAGCGTTCAACTCTTTTGAATTTTTTTTAAGAAATTAAAAAAAACCCATTATACATTAAAGTAACCCCCAACCCCTAAAATAACAAAATCTAATAAAAAAAAAAAAAAACTTAGGCTAGAAACTAAAAGTTAAACCCCCCCCCCCAAAAAAAGGCCATAACTAACCCAAAAAGTAATACTCACCATTGGGTAATCCAGCTTCTCTTGATCCGACGTTGGGCCCTCCCGGTTCCTGGACCTGGGGCCCATCTTCATGGCGGTGGATCCGGACTTTGGCGGCCTTTTCCGCTGCCTCTGCTCTGCATCTTCTTTTCTTTGACTCTCTTCGGGGAGCCCTCCTCTTCATGCGGTCGCTGCTGCACACTGAAATTCCGGGAACTGTGGAACCCCAATATATAGGGGTACCACTTAATCTTGATTGGTTGCTTTTAAATCATTCAATCCCTGTTGGTTGACTTAAAACAGCCAATAGCAAGAAGGCTTTTAAATTTAATTTCTAATTATCCTTTTCTATTGGATGATTAGAATTCAAATTTAAAAATCCTCTTGCTATTGGCTCATTTAAATCAGCCAATAGGGATTGAATGATTTAAAATCATCCAATCAGGATTAAGTGGTACCCCTATATATTGGGGTACCTCACTTCTGGAATTTAAGTGTATGGCGGCGACCGCTTGAAGAGAGCTGAAGAAAAGAAGATGCGGAGCGGAGGCAACAGGACAGAAGAAGCCACTGAAGTCTGCCTCTGCCACTACGAAGATGGGCCCCCGGCACCAGGAGCCGGGATAATGAGGGCCCCATCATAGATGAAGATTACAAAGTGAAGGCAGTGGAAGAGGCAGCCAAAGATGGACCTCTGGTGCCTGTATGGGGGTTGATTAGGTGATTAGGTTAGGGGAGCTTATGGGTTAATAGTGCATTTAGCTACAATTTTTAAAATATTATGCTTTCTTATGTCTGATATATATTTATTTTTTCTTGATGTGTTTTTTATTTTAAACATACATATATATTTTAAAATGTATATTCATGTTACAAAGGCATTCATATTACAATTGTTTTATTATATAACAGGCATGCAGTTATGTAATACTATAATTATAATGCAACTGTTTTTTAATAACATAAATATCTATTTTAAAAATATATTTATATTTACAATAATACATGCATCAAGTAAGAATATCTACATTTTAATTTATATATCCAACACTTGAACTACTATACATTACACATGACCATGCATTTTATTTCAAAGATTGTAGAAATATTATAGTCAGGCCTTGCATTGATATTCAATGTTTAAACAGTTATGCATGTATATTGCATAATGATTTAAGTATTGTGTATACATTACAATGTACTTATGTCAGCTTGTTGTATTTATTAGTGAAATCATATATATATGTATATATATATATATATATATATAATATATATATGTTAAAGTAGTCAGTAGCATTGATATATATTTACATAACAGGCATACAGTTATGTAGGACTATAATGTTTATTATACTGTCTTTAATTAGAAATAATAAACACAACAAGCAAAATTAATTACATTTTAATTTATATGCAAATATTTAAACAGTATGCATTCTACATAACAATGCATCATTTTAAATGTTTAATATTTACGTGTAGGGTCTTAGCTTCTACAATTAGTTTTAGGTTATGGCAGGGGTCAAAGTTTAAATGATATGCAAAGTCATGTACAATGCATATTGTTTAAAGTATTGTAGATATCGTAAAAGGGATTTCATGGTTGCTTGCTATTTTAAACATAAAGATATATTGTCAAATATATATTTATGTTTTGAAATAATAGCAAGCAACCATTAAAAACCTTTTAAGATATCTACAATAATTTAAATAATCTACATTGTACATGACAATGCATATTTTGTGAAGGAGATGAAGTAAACACTGTCTGCGCCCAACTGTGTGCGCCGTGTAGGTACACTTCAAATAGGGCCCCCCGTTGCAGCAAAATGCAGATGATCTGTGATATTGGCAATGTGGGTGGTGACATCCCGCTCCCATTGGCTTCTATGGGAGAGACATCAAATCCTCTGCCCCGTTACCACTTTCTGTTGGGGTACCTCAAGGCTCTGTCCTTGGTCCCCTTCTCTTTTCAATCTACACATCGTCATTAGGTTCCTTAATAAAGTCCCATGGGTTTCAATATCATTTGTATGCCGATGACACACAAATCTACCTCTCTGCACCAGACCTACCTCCTTCCTTACTAACCCGTGTCACTAACTGTCTTTCTCACATCTCATCTTGGTTGTCCTCTCACTTCCTTAAGCTAAATCTCTCCAAAACTGAACTCCTTATTTTTCCCCCTTCTTCCAATGTCTCCACCCCCAAAATTTCTATAACTTTTGATAACTCCATCATTAGCCCTACCCCGCATGCCCGATGTCTTGGGGTCACACTTGACTCAGATCTTTCCTTCACTCCTCACATTCAGTCCTTGGCTAAAGCCTGCCGCTTCCACCTTAAAAACATCGCTAAAATTAGACATTTCCTTACACAAGATACAACCAAGATTTTAATCCACTCTCTCATCCTTTCCCACCTCGACTACTGCAACTCCGTCCTCTCTGGTCTACCTAGCTGCCGCATAGCTCCTTTACAATCCATTATGAATGCCTCTGCCAGGCTCATCTTCCTTACTCGTCGCTCTTCATCTGCTGCACCTCTCTGCCAATCCCTTCACTGGCTTCTTCTTGCCTCTAGGATTAAACATAAAATCCTCACCCTGACATATAAAGCTCTCAACTGCACTGCTCCCCCCTACATCTCAGAACTTATCTCTAGATACTCTACCTCCCATCCCCTTCGATCAGCTCAGGATCTCCTCCTCTCCTCCTCTCTTGTTACTTCCTCACATTCCCGTTTACAGGACTTCTCCAGACTGGCCCCCATCTTGTGGAATTCCCTGCCTCGCTCCATAAGACTCTCCCCTAGTTTTAACAGCTTCAAGCACTCCCTAAAAACTCTTCAGGGATGCATAGAACCAACACTAACCTTTCCCAACTCCATTGCTTTCCCCTTGAACCCCTTAGAATGTAAGCCTATGGGCCCAGCTGTTTACAGATCACTTCATAAGAGCCGACTACAACAGTTAAACTCTCGGCAGGGCCCTCTACCCACTTGACCCCTACAAAAGCTATTCTGTACACCGACTATGTTTACAGCGCTGCAGAATCTGTTGGCGCTCTACAAATACCTGATAATAATAATGGTCTCCAGCATTGCTCGGACATGCCCCTTTTCTTTGAATATTTCCACAGACCACTGGACTGTGAGGCCGACAAGGCTTTGAATATCGGGCCTTTGTATGAACACAAAATAGTTCAACTGAACATTTAACAGCTAAATCGAAATGTATTGCAGAAACAGAGGTCCCTACCCTGTCATTATCCCAAAAAGAACAACTAGGCAAACTATTTTCACTACAAGAGATTATACAGGTTATTGGACAACTACCTCTAGGCAAAAGTCCAGGTGCTTTTATATAACAAAAAAAAAAACATGTTAAGCATATTGCCCATAGACTAAATAGGATTCTACCAAATATAATTTACTTAGAACAAGTGTTTTTTTTCCATGGTTGAGAGGCCAGAGACAACACAATCAAGGTCATTGAATTAAAAGACTCCCCTCATTACACTTTCTATGGATGCTGAAAAAGTGTTCGATTGGCTGGATTGGTCGTTCCTCAGATTGATGCTTGAAATATTTGCATTCAGGAACATTAATATTCAATGCATTTTTCAACGTTATACTTGCCCTTCAGCTCTAGTACGGGTCAATGACATGCTTTCTGATCATTTTCTAATAGCGAATGGAACAAGGCAGGGCTACCCCTTAGCTCTTCGTCATTTCTATGGAGTTATTGGCAGCTAGAATTTGCTCCAATATAAATATAAAATGCTTGTCTGTGGGGACACAGGGATAGACTATATCAATTTATGCTGATCATGTACTGTTGACCCTCAAATAACTGGCCCAATCCTTAAAAGCTTTAGAAAGCGTATTTTAGAAATTCTTCCCCACATTCTATACATTTTACAAACCATACCCATTGAACTTTTTGGATGGTGACAGCTTGCTGTTTGTTACCACCGTCACAAACCACTTTTATCCTTGCTGTATCACCGGAGAGCACGGATTTTAACTGGATAGCTGGATTTGGGGAAACCGCAAGAGAGTCCTATTGGAATACTGGCTGGGAGCCACAACCACTAGCGGAGCCATCCTAATCGGTAGAGACAAGCGGAACCTTACCACCACAGTGGAGTGGGAGTTAGCTGGACAACTCTGAGAGTCCAGGAGGCACCTGTGACACTTCTCAAGTGTCTTTCATCCTGTGAGTACCTGGTATTATTTACTAAGCGTGTTCCATCCCATTGGTAACCGCACTATGTTGGCGCCTTCTTTTATCTTTTTTTCTATATAGTATCCACCCCTGGGTCACCAACAGGGATCTTTTGGAGAAGAGCCTGCCTACTGTGATTTGGACATTACGCCCATCATATATGTAACACTTTGAACTTCGATCATTGGGACTTTTTCACTATAATATTTTACAATTCTATCACATTGCTGTGTTCATTATTTACAGTGCCTTGCAGTTTTATCACCTTATTATTTTGGGGTGTTTGCTGCAAAGACACCACTATATTATGTTATCACTTTTAATATCTAAGAAGAATTTATTTGTTTCTTAAGAATTCATTTGTATCCTAATATAATTTGATTGGGGTATTTTTCTATAACGATTTGTATCGTATAGTTTTATATTTAGATTTTTAACACTGTGATTGTGTCTCACTGTCATACAGACAGTGGATTTTCAGACCATTGGCGCACTAATTATACACTAGCACTTTTTTGATCCTTAGAATCTAACTTAATTGCATAACAGCCAATAGGAATCCTAAGTTGGATTCCAGACAAGGGTAGACCCACAAAAATAAAAAAGTTTCCTTTGAAATACCATATAATTACACAATGGGATGCAATAAGATCTACATACCCTAAAATCTCCTTATTTCCCTCCTCACCAATTCTGATCCCAGTGAATGTTGAGTTTTAAGGGGGACTGATCCCTGAGTATTATGAGATACATAACTAGCGTGATACAGTTCCTTTAGCAAATTTCTTAGATCAGAACAAACTAAAACCAAGACAAAACTTTTCTGATGTAGCGAGGGGTACTTAGTGAAAATAGCTAAAATATCTGCAATTTCTTAGATTGTCACCCACAAAAAATGAACCTGGTTATTCAACTAACTATTTTTAAAAGCTTTTTTGGTCAGAGGACCCAATAAGGGACACAATATCCATTAGCTTTAAACTTTTAACTAACCCAGGAGATCCCAAAGACCTTGCATAAATACAAAAATGAAAGGGTGAGATTGGGTTTTGTTTGGAGGGTTCAGATTGGCTCCACATCTTCTCCAATATGGCAAAGTCATCTGCCTCCTCAGGCATACAAGAGCTTAATTATAAAATTTGCACTAGGTGGTACCTTACCTCAACTAGAATACACAGCATCTACCCAATGGCATCTAATCAATGCTGGAGAGGTTGTGGTATGATAGTGTCCAAACTATCCTAAGCAAGGATGATTTTCAGTTAGACATAGTTACAGCTCTCCTGAACAAACCAATATGCAACATCTGCAAAATTAAAGCTAAACTTATAATGATTATACTTAATAGCGCCAAATCTATCCTAGCAAGAAACTGGAAAACACCACTCTCTCCCAACAAGGAGATGTTAACCGCCAGAATTATGGAACTATTATGGAACTATAATCTTTAGAGGAATATTCCTTTATGAAACACAATAAACTGTCCATTTTCCATATGATACGTTTTTATTAAGATGTATATGTTAACAAAGTCCACACACATACAATTCAGGAGGATTTAATTTTTTTTCTCCCCCTTTATCTTCCTCTAAACCTTTACATTCTCTTTCCCCCTCTTGCAAAACAGCAAGGGAATAGTGAAACTGATCTATCTCAGGGCCATATACTCAGGGCCGGACTGGGAAATCAGACCGGCCCTGGAAATTTGTATAGACCGGCCTAGCCCCGCCTCCCATCCAAGCCCTGCCCCCTTCAGCCAAGCCCCACCCTCTCCAGCCCAGCCCTGCCCTGCCACCTCCAGTCCAGCACTGAATTTTATTCAGCATAGGATCAAACTCCATCCATAAAGTCAATGTTTCGGCATGAAATACCAATGTATTTATTTATAAATGTGCATATTTACAATGCTGAAATCTATACACCAACATTTGAAATCATAAGTGATACAAACATACACCAATATCAATATACTATTTTAAAATCATCATTATTCAGTGTACCTTATCTACTATGAATAATGTGTATAGCTTCTATTATTTACCCACCCAATCCATTTTAAGATACATATTGGGGAAATAATTGCGACCTTACATACTTTGTTTAGATGAAAATATTCAGCGTTCTATGGCGGCAGGCATTCACTAATTCTGTAATCACTGTGTGTGTTAGAGCTTCAGAAATACCCGCGATAATACCATTGGTAGTGACGTCATCATGACTGTTACAAAGGCGGAGTTTACGGCTGTTATACAGACACAGCGATTGCAGATGGTCTAATTATTTAACCCAATATGGGCGGATCTGTAAGGAGGTGATGGGCGGTGATGTAAGCAGCGATTCGGCTACTAGGCTAGCCGAGAGGCAGGGGAGACAGTTATTCACGGGGATGGCGACTAAATAAGTTACAACACCAATCACAACGGGATAACCACAGACAGGGAGTTAACCCTTGAAGGAACTCAGAGTTAATAAAACTAACACACTCTCTGCACAAATATCATGATTATGGAGTGAAATATATTTGTCTCAACTTGAAAACTTGATATCATGCACTGTAACATTCTCAGCCCCGTACACCTCTATCCTTGTGGACAAGTTCAGATGAATACCCTTAACTTACACAACTCTGGACTCCAAGAGCAATGTGATTGAAGGCTATCCTAATATGTCAGCAGCTTCTTTTCCAATTACACCGCCACTGGGGCTCTGCAAAGGAGGCTATGGTTAGTGGCTGCTCCCTGTAGCTGTGGCATCTGGGTTACAGAGCTAGTGTTACCTTCAGCTGTCACCTTGTAATACCCCTGCACTGTACACTAGCACGACTTCCCCTCAGCTACACCAGGGACCCCTGCACTACTGACAGCACAGTCAGGAACAGCAGCTAGCCTAGCGGCATCCAGCGGCCCAGCAGGGAAGGGGGCGTGATTCAGATGGGCGGAGATAACCATACACGCTCCGCTCCACTACACTGCTTTCACTGATGCACCAGCCCAGCCTCTGCCGGCCCACTGGGATTTTTCCCGGTATCCCAGCGGCCCAATCCGGCCCTGCAAACATATATATAACTTGAAAAGTACCCAAAACATAGCTATATGAGTGTCTAGATACTTACCAATAGACACTCGTCCACTAGAAAACAAGTAGCAGACAGCCAAACTAGTACTGAAACATAACAGCAGAAGTTATGGAATAGGAGTATATTGTAGATCTATAAAGGAAGGCAAAAGACAAATCCCTGCGACTAATTATAGAGGGTTTATGAAAAATTTCCCCTGAGGTGAAAAAGAACCACAAACCATACCCTATATACATCCCTCTGACAAGCACAGTACTCTGAGGGTTAACCCGAGCCTCAATAGACTGAAAACCCCTCTCTATGAAGAATTAAATGCACATCTTTATTCTTCAACCACCTCCAGCAAATACAAAGTAAAGACTAAGGTATGTGTGAGGTAGGAGGGGTTTTATAGAGCTCTTGGGGTTTGGGGATCTTTGTCTCCTCCTAGTGGTAGATAAGAGTAATTCCCAAGAGTAATGGAGCATGGACTCTCACCACCTGTTTGAAAGAAATTACAATACAAAATTATTAATACAATACAGAAAGTCTGTCACTTTCGTGCAAACACACACACATATATATATATTTATTGTAATTTTTATTGCCCAGGGGTGAAGGGACTGTGCACAGTTGGGTACTTTTTAATGTTGCTTTCTAGATTGTTTACGGTTATGTCTATAGCTTTGTCTCTATAGTCTACTGCTTGATAAAACAGTATTTGTTTTCCCTATAAACAATAGACAACTTATATATTGCAGTTCTTTGTGCATTGTTACTATAGCTTGTGGTGTACAGAGCCAGTGAGCTTTTATACAGTTTTAAAATGGATTGGAATGCCCTAAAATTTAAAAACCCATAAAAAATGAATATCCCTTTAATTTGCTTTACACATTTTGTCATTCATGTCATCATACATTACTTTGAAACTACTATAAACTATTTCTTCCCTCTTTTTTCACTTTAATATCTAGATTTCTTTTTTAACCTTTCTACTATACTTTTAAGTATGCCTTAAAGGGACATGGAACCCAACATTTTTTTCATGATTCAGATAGAGCATAGAATTTTAAACAACTTTCTAAGTTATTTCTATTATCACATTTGTTAATTGTCTTGGATTCTTTTGTTGAAAAGCAGGGACGAAAGTTCATGAGGGTGCACGTGTTTGGAGAACTATATGTCAGTACTTTTGCAAGAATGTTATCCATTTGCAAGAGAACTAGATGACAGCACTATTTCTTGCCATTTAGTGCTCCAGACACCTAACTAGGTATCTCTTCAACAAAGAATATCATGAGAAAGAAGTACATTTGATAAAAGAAGTAAATTGGAAACTTTTTTAAACAAAGGATTTCAAGAGAATGAAGCAAATTATATAATAGAAGTACATTGAAAAGTTTAAAATCGCATGCTCTTTCTAAATCATGAAAGAAAATAATTGAGTTTCATTTCCCTTTAAGCTCTTCAATGTTAAGGGCTAGATTACAAGTGGAGCGCTAAATTATGCCTGTTTGCAAGATTAATAATCAACCATTACAAGTGGCAGGTTATTGCTACCTCGAGCTCATGCTCTTGCTACCTTCCCAGCAGATCCAAGTTTAATTTATTTACACATACATATATATGTATATACACAAATTATTAACACATACATATATATGTATATACACATATAACACATAAGCACCTTAGCAATGTGAGTTGCAGCAGGCAGAGCACCGGTGCTCTGCCTGCTGCAACTCACATTGCTAAGGTGCTTCCTGTATCTGTGTTTTAAAACCATTTGATGGAATAAAGTTCGGTTTTACCCTGGAATTGGATCGACTCTTTTCTTCATTGCTCTAATAATTTGTGTATATACATATATATTTATGTCTTATATGTGTATATACATATATATGTATGTGTTAATATGTGTATATACATATATATTTATGTGTTATATGTGTATATACATATATATGTATGTGTTAATATGTGTATATACATATATATTTATGTGTTATATGTGTATATACATATATATGTATGTGTTAATATGTGTATATACATATATATATATTTATGTGTTATATGTGTATATACATATATATGTATGTGTTAATATGTGTATATACATATATATTTATGTGTTATATGTGTATATACATATATATGTATGTGTTAATATGTGTATATACATATATATTTATGTGTTATATGTGTATATACATATATATGTATGTGTTAATATGTGTATATACATATATATTTATGTGTTATATGTGTATATACATATATATGTATGTGTTAATATGTGTATATACATATATATTTATGTGTTATATGTGTATATACATATATATGTATGTGTTAATATGTGTATATACATATATATTTATGTGTTATATGTGTATATACATATATATGTATGTGTTAATATGTGTATATACATATATATTTATGTGTTATATGTGTATATACATATATATGAATGTGTTAATATGTGTATATACATATATATTTATGTGTTATATGTGTATATACATATATATGTATGTGTTAATATGTGTATATACATATATATTTATGTGTTATATGTGTATATACATATATATGTATGTGTTAATTTGTGTATATACATATATATTTATGTGTTATATGTGTATATACATATATATGTATGTGTTAATATGTGTATATACATATATATTTATGTGTTATATGTGTATATACATATATATGTATGTGTTAATATGTGTATATACATATATATGTATGTGTTAATTTGTGTATATACATATATATTTATGTGTTAATAATTTGTGTATATACATATATATATTTATGTGTTATATGTGTATATACATATATATGTATGTGTTTATTTGTGTATATACATATATATTTATGTGTTATATGTGTATATACATATATATGTATGTGTTAATAATTTGTGTATATACATATATATTTATGTGTTATATATGTATATACATATATATGTATGTGTTAATAATATGTGTATATACATATATATATATTTATGTGTTAATATGTGTATATACATATATATGTATGTGTTAATATGTGTATATACATATATATATATTTATGTGTTAATATGTGTATATACATATATATTTATGTCTTAATAATTTGTGTATATACACATATTAACACATAAATATATATATATGTATACTGTATAATCATTTACATATATATTTAAATTTGCTGCCCTTGCTGCACTACTTATCCCCTTCGCTGGCGCTGAAGTTCTGACTGCATCAGAACGAGGCTCTTATAGGAGCCTATGGAAGCGCGCTCTTGTGAGCGCAATGCTTCCCAGCAATGCGAACGGGAGGTTGTGTTCGCATTGCTGACAACTTGTAATACCAGCTCACATTAGCATGCAATGGTATTACACAGTGGAGCACAAATATCGCTTTCATGAAAGCGATATTTAGTGCTCCCTTTTTAACCCCTTAATGACCGAGGACGTACGCCATACGTCCTCAGAAAAAAGGCAGTTAACGCCTGAGGACGTATGGCGTACGTCCTCGGTTTGGAAAGCAGCTGGAAGCGATCCTCATCGCTTCCAGCTGCTTTCCGGTTATTGCAGGATGACTCAATATCGAGGCATCCTGCAATAACAATCTGTACCCCTCCCGTGCAGAGAGAGCCACTCTGTGGCCCTCTCTACACCGGACATCGATGGCCGCAATCGTTGGTGGGTGGGAGCTGCAGTGGGAGGCGGGTGGGCGGCCATCGATATGTAAATATGCTAAAGATGTATTTTTTTTAAAAAAAAAACAACTTTTATTTTAGTACTGGCAGACTTTATGCCAGTACTTAAGATGGCGGGGACAATTGTGGGGTGGGGGAGGGAAGGGAGCTGTTTGGGAGATATCAGGGGGTCTGATGTGTCAGGTGGGAGGCTGATCTCTACACTAAAGCTAAAATTAACCCCGCAAGCTCCCTACAAACTACCTAATTAACCCCTTAACTGCTAGCCATAATACATGTGTGATGCGCAGCAGCACTTAGCGGCCTTCTAATTACCAAAAAGCAACGCCAAAGTCATATATGTCTGCTATTTCTGAACAAAGGGGATCCCAGAGAAGCATTTACAACTATTTGTGCCATAATTGCACATGCTGTTTGTAAATAATTTCAGTGAGAAACCTAAAATTGTGAAAAATTTAGCGTTTTTTTTAATTTGATTGCATTTGGCGGTGAAATGGTGGCATGAAATATACCAAAATGGGCCTAGATCAATACTTGGGGTTGTCTACTACACTACACTGAAGCTAAAATTAACCCTAGAAGCTCCCTACATGCTCCCTAATTAACCCCTTCACTGCTGGGCATAATACACGTGTGGTGCGCAGTCTCATTTAGCAGCCTTCTAATTACTAAAAAGCAAAACCAAAGCCATATATGTCTGCTATTTATGAACAAAGGGGATCCCAAAGAAGCATTTACAACCATGTATGCTATAATTGCATAAGTTTTTTGTAAATAATTTCAGTGAGAAACCTAAAGTTTGTGAAAAAAATTGTGAAAAAGTGAACAATTTTTTTTATTTGATCGCATTTGGCGGTGAAATGGTGGCATGAAATATACCAAAATGGGCCTAGATCAATACTTTGGGATGTCTTCTAAAAAAAAATATATACATGTCAATGGATATTCAGGGATTCCTGAAAGATATCAGTGTCCCAACGTAACTAGCGCTAATTTTGAAAAAAAGTGGTTTGGAAATAGCAAAGTGCTACTTGTATTTATGGCCCTATAACTTGCAAAAAAAGCAAAGAACATGTAAACATTGGGTGTTTCTAAACTCAGGACAAAATTTAGAAACTATTTAGCATGGTTTTTGTTTGGTGGTTGTAGATGTATAACAGATTTTGGGGGTCAAAGTTAGAAAAAGTGTGTTTTTTTCCATTTTTTCCTCATATTTTATAATTTTTTTTATAGTAAATTATAAGATATGATGAAAATAATGGTGTATTTTGAAAGTCCATTTAATGGCGAGAAAAACGGTATATAATATGTGTGGGTACATTAAATGAGCAAGGGGAAAATTACAGCTAAACACAAACACCGCAGAAATGTAAAAATAGCCTTGGTCCCAAACAGACAGAAAATGGAAAAGTGCTGTGGTCATTAAGGGGTTAATCTGGCCCTAAATGTTTAAACACGTTTAGCTGCTGCACTTTCATATACTTGATAGAACATATTTGAGAACATTGTCTCTTTAAATAAATTGTAAAGTGTTATATGATAATTGTTTTGAAGTTTGTTACTTTCATAGTACAGATTAAAATCCAGGTGAAATATTAATAATAAAAACATATTTCTAATGTGTTAAAATCTAGGGCACTTTGGTAACAAAAGGGCTAATTCAATAGGAGATGTATTTTCTGTAAAACATAGATATAAGATGAAATTAACTCTGCATTGACCAACAACTAATAATGATGAGAAGGCAGCTTAATAACAGACAGGCTTTGCAGAATGACCTTCAGAACAAGAACATTAACAAAGCCATTTTATTCTTGCTCATCTAAGAGTTGTAATGTGCTGGCCGACCTGTACCTCACTGATAAAAATGACTCAAAGCAAACAGAATGCACAGTAAAGAAAGCAGCTGTGCGACTTATAATTGTTGTTGCTACTGTAGACTTTCTTTGGATGGTCTATCCAACTGTTCTACTCTTGAAAGAATAGCTTGGGGGAGTCTGACAAATTGGAATGATTAAACAGCATATGGTGTGATTATTCATCATCTGAGACTGCAAGCCTTATTTTTGCAGGAAACATTTACCACTCATTTCAAGCTGTGTATCATTTAGATGAAAAAAAAGTGCTTTCCCCAAAATATTAACAAAGCTTTAGGTTTTTATTATTTTTTATGTTAGTCAGTGCCATATATTTCCCTACTGTTTTAAAACTTTAGAATAGAGTTAACTGCAGACAATTTTTTTTAATTTAAGCTTAAAGGGACAGTCAACACTAAAATTGTTATTGTTTAGAAAGATACTACCCATTCCCCAGCTTTGCACAACCAACATTGTTATATTAAAGGGACAAATCCCTTTATTACCCATTTCCCAGTTTTGCATAACCAACACATTTATAGTAATATACTTTTAACCTCTGTGATTATCTTGTATCTAAGCCTCTGCAAACTGCCCCTTTTTCAGTTCTTTTGACAGACTTGCAGTCTAGCCAATCAGTGCCTGCTCCCAGATAACTTCTCGTGCACGAGCACAGTGTTATCTATATGAAATACGTGAACTAACACCCTCTAGTGGTGAAAAACTGTTAAAATGCAATCTGAAAGAGGTGGGCTTCAAGGTCTAAGAAATTAGCATATGAACCTCCTAGGTTAAGCTTTCAACTAAGAACAAAGCAAAATTGATGATAAAAGTAAATTGGAAAATTGTTTAAAATTACATGCTCTATCTGAATCATGAAAGTTTATTTTGGCCTAGACTGTCCCTTTAATATACTTTATAACATTCAAACCTCTAAATGTCTGCCTGTTTCTAAGCCACTACAGACAGCTTCTTATCACAAGATTTATTTGCTTTTCACAATAGGAGAGTGCTAGTTCATGTGAGCCATATCGATAACATTGTGTTCACGTCTGTGGAGTTATTTAAAAGTCAGTACAACACAACACTAACTGGCTAAAATGCAAGTCAATAGATAGTAAATAAAAGATCATGCGATCAGGGGGCTGTCAGAAGATGTTTTTGATAGTAAAACCAAGAGAATGAAACAAATTTGATAATAGAGATAAACTGGAAAGTTGTTTAAAATTGTATGTTCTATCTAAATCATGAAAGAACATTTTTGGGTTTCATGTCCCTTTAAGAATACAACTTTGTAGTTAGCTATTTTCCCTGAGGGCTTGAGGATAAAAAAAAAAGTCAGACCAATGAGAAATGGGCTTTTTGGTCTGGCAATTTTTTTTATAAAATATGTGCTGACCCTCTCTGTCCTGATGAATGGCGATGTGCTTTTCATAGGAAATAATAAAGATCACTGTCTGAGCAAAAATCTGCCAACATTGAAAGTGAATTTGAATCTTTGCAGTGGGGAGGGGGGTTGTATTCAAAGCATGTTTACATAACATATACTGTGCTTTTCTTTCTGTGTAGTAACAGTTCAAATTATATATATAAACTAAACTTTACTGTACATTCAGTACATTTCTTGCAATTGAAAGCTGGGATATAGGTGAAAAGGTGCTTCTAAAATGGAGTATAATACTTTTAAAATTGGAATCTGCGGATGAGATTTCCTCATTAAATACAGGTTTGTTCCATGGAACTCCCATGTTTCTTTTAGACTCTTTTGGCATGGATAGTGATGACCACAGCAGTGGTATATATAATATAATATAATAAATGCTCTAAATGACAATATTTTTTATTTGGAATTTAGGATAAATGTTGTCAGTATCTTATAGAATTAAAGGGACAGTCTACACCAGCATTTTTATTGTTTTAAAAGATAGATAATTACCCATTCCCCAGTTTTGTAAAACCAACACTGTTATATTAATATACTTTTTACCTCTGTGATTACCTTGTATCTAAGCCTCTGCAGACTTCCCCCTTTTCTCAGTGCTTTTGACAGACATGCAGTTTAGCTAATCAGTGCAGACTCCTAAATAACTCCACTGGAGTGAGCACAATGCTATCTATATGACACACCCAACTAGTACTGTCTAACTGTGAAAAACTTTCAAAATGCTCTGAGCTAAAAGGCGGTTTTTCAATGGTTTAGAAATTAGTTTGAGGCTACCTGGTTTAGCTTTTCAAAAATACCACCAAGGGAACAAAGCAAATGTAATGATACAAGTTATTTAGAAAGTTGTATAAAATTGCATGCCCTATCTGAATCATGAAAGTTTAATTTTGACTAGACTGTCCCTTTAAACAAAAATGCTCATTTTACTCAAACACATATCTATAAATAGTAAAACCAGAAAAGCTGATAATTTTGCAGTGGTTTGCAGAGTAAAACCTCTCTGCTCAGGTGAGATGTTCTAACATGATCCTCCAGCACTGTGAGATCACTAGTGAAATATTCAAAAGGAAGATTTTGCTTTACTTTCCCAAGGGGAGTTCCCTGCATTTCTGTATGTAAAGGAGAGACAAGCCCAGTGCAATATAGCACTGCATGCCATGACAGTTCTGCTGCATTTACACTTTTTTCTCCATTTTATATCACTTTACACTTCAGATTAAATGTTATTATATTTAAACTTGTATTTCAAAAAATTTTAGGATTGTGATTTTACAAAATCCAATTCTTTGTTAGAAATAAATAGGAGTTTCATTCATGATTTTTTAAAATATTTATTATAAATCCAGTAATCTTGGTTTTAATGCTCCGCAAAATCAACCCGGTTTTTTTTTTATGTCCTGGTCACGTTTTTAGATCAGCCAGTTGAAAATCTGGTCGTTAGGCGGCCGTGACCCCACGTCATCCGCCTACTTGATGCTATGCTCATTCGCTACAGTCTTCATTTCTGAGTAGAAGCGCGTTCCCGTTTGTTTGCTCTGTTTCGCCCACTATCACATGCGCATTTGTGATTGCTATGTCAGATTTGTGCATGCGCATTTAGAATGTTCATTGTGAACACGCTTCTGATATTACGTATAGAGCGGGTGGGACCGCTCTATACGTCACAGCACCTATTATCCGGAAATAGAGGTTGGGAGGAGTTATCTTTGAAACGGTAGGGAAATATATAGATATAAATACAAGAAAAATAAAAAAAATATATATAAAATAAAGTTAGCGATTAGCTTATTCTGTGGTGAAAGAATTAATTGATATATTCGAATTTAATAAACTTTACCTTCACTTTAATTTTAACACATTAGGCTCATACTTTGTATATTTATGTGTAACGTTTAACAATTAGATTGCACTTTGCATGTCTTTTATTTAAATTAAAGCTGAAAAACAGTGAGCTTCAGTTTCCCAGACAGCGTCATTACTTTCTATGGATCAGATAATCAAACATTCTCTAGTTTGGAGAAAGATTATAGAACAGACTTCACAGGGGCACAACTCACTGAATTTTCTTAGAAAAGGGGAGGAGCCTGAAAATTTAAGAGAGATGAGAGATGCCTTCCATAAAACGTAATAAAGCTCTTTAGGATACAACATTTCACATGGGAGAGAGAAGGTAACTAGAAAACCCCTGGGGCTGATATAAAGACTCCGTTTGTATCAATTCAAAATAAAACTGAAATGTTTTCATTACAATTTAACTCCTGCTTTTCTCTATATTTTAGTATATATTACTTTAATGTTACTTAACCCTTTGAGTGCTAAGCACTTTCCCACCTGGGTGCTAAGATTTATTTTTTTATTTTTTTTAAAACAATGTTTTAACTTTTTTTTTTAATTTTTTTCAGATCCCCCAATACTTACACTGTTGGAAAGGTTATGCGATTACCTTTCCAATGATGGGTCTTGGGGGTCTGTAGCTGCTTAGATGCCTGAGATACAGGCTTCTAAGCAGCATGCCCCCTGCTCCTATACTTAACATTGTTAAGTATAAATAAAGTTGCTCGGTGACGTCATCACGTTATTGCGCATGACGTCACCACGCAAAATGGGAAGCCCCGGCGATTCCTGTCCCTCTACAGGCACGATCGCTGGGGTAGGAGCGTGTGGGAGCCCCCAGATCTCCCTCAAGGTGGGAGAGTGCTAGTGATGGCTCTGAGCCGTCATTAGCACCAGAGTAAGAAACTCCGTGACGGCTCAGAGCCGTCATTAGCACTCAAAGGGTTAAAATAAGTGTATTGTGAATTTTAAGCAAACTTCACCTGCATACAGCTGGTGAAGCAAAGTAGTGAGAGCAGGTTGTTTAAACCTTTTATGCCGGGGATAACGTGTCTCCATCGGAACAACTGTTCAGATGTAAACAAATTGAAATCTCGCGATCGTGTGCGTGATCACAAGATTTCAATGGTGGGATCACGTCAGGGGGCGACCCTATGATGTTAGTCACGCCATCCAGACCGTGATCCCATCAGGGAAGCGCCAGTGGCTTCAGGAAAGTCAAGCGGTTAGAAAAGTCATGAAAGTTTGTTTTGGACTAGACTATCCCTTTAACTCCATTTTCCTTTACACATAAAAATCGAGAGCCAAAAAACAATTTGGAAAGCTTAATTTTGCTTTTTTTTATATATTTTTTAAATATTTTTAAAGACACATAATTTGCTTTCCTTGTTACAGCATTTTCTTTTTCTTTTTATAATATGAATGCTTCATGGTAACCCATACTTCACAACATTTTCAAGGCATCTTCCAGGTCAGGCAGGCAGGTATATTGCTTGATGAGGTTTTTAGGTGGGGGGACTGAGGGTGTTCTGTAAATGCAAGACGGGGGGGGGGGGGAGGGTTACAGGTGCGCTTTGTGCAAACAGAGCATAACATCTGCAGAGGTGATCTTGTTAGCTGCTAAAGGGAAAGTAAGACAAAGCTCTCAAACAAAGACAATCTCAGAATATGTAGATGGTTTGGAGATCCAGTTTAACCCTTGCAAAAAAGTTAAATACATAGTTTAAGTCTATTTTAGGACTGACTCAGCTGCATGCCTAATGAATTATCTTAATTCTTATTCCAGTACTATCAAAGTTCTGACGCAAAGCACATTATATGGATTTTTATGAGGCTCGAACCCATTCCGATTCATCTGAAAACCTTACAATACAGTATTGCCAAGTATCCACGATTTTAATCAGGATAATTATTCCTAGCAATGGCCAGTTCGATAAATGTATTCCCCCTGAAAGGGGAGATTATTTGTATCTGAATCTCTTTTGTATATGACACAATTACTTGATTCCATTTATTAAAGAAACATTTGACTTGCATTTCTGAATTCACTGAAGTATCCAGAAGCACTAGAAGAAGATTACAGGAGGGATGGATAGGGGACTGGGGGAGTATTGGGACCGGTGGCGATTTACATATTTTCCTATAAACATTTTTAAAATTTCCCCCTTTTTTTTTTCTTTTTCTTTCTTTCTTTAGTTATTTGTACTGTTGTGTCAAAGGAATGATACACTGGCACCTTTACTAGCTGATTCCAGATGAGACAACACATATTTTTTGATAAGCCTTATTTAATAGATATACTCACTTCTTTTTGTTTTTTCTTATAGGTGAAGTGATTTGTATATTATATACTGACTTTATATATGATTTACTTATTTGTGTTTTTGGTGTTTGTTTCAAAACAATAAAAATGAATAAAAAAAAAAAGAAAGAAAACCTTACAATAATCCATTTATCACCTGATTTTCAAATTCATTTTTAGCATGAAAACTCCCCTATACCTTAGAGTTTTCAAGTTTTACACATTTGACCTGCTGAAACCCCATGTTTGCCTATTTTAAGCAACTCTACTACATTCTAAATCAGCTTCTCTTGTATATTGGAATGGCTTCTGACTGATTGGAATTCAAACCTCTGTCTTTAATACAATTACATATTTGACTTCCACAAACCATTATTATAAATACTTTTAAAGAAGTATTAAAGGGAATACATGTATTTATTTTATTTTATCTGTAACTTACTTATATGTATTGGTATAGTAGTATTGCTGTTTCAGCTCAGCTAGTACAAAATATTTCCAAAACAAATAAAAATAAGTTCTAAGAGAAGGAAACACTGCCACCTGCTGTTTAATTTGTGAAATTGTACATTGGTTGTTCTAAAAATGTAGTTTGTGATCTACATACAAACAGGTCTCTAACTTCTGACAGTAGATCACGGTGTTGTCCGATTGTAACTGTTTCATGACATTCAGTCTTAAGTAGACATGAATAAATCCATCTGTGAAGGCCAAGAGTGGCTACATTCTTCTGCATTCAGAGGATCCAAATAGCTCAAGTTTAAAGGGAAATTGTACTGTAAAAATAAAATCCTCTATTTTATTGAACCATTTTAATCTTTAAGGGACAGTAAAGTCATAATTAGACATTCATGATTTAGACAGAGCATACAATTTTAAACAACTTTCCAATTTAGTTCTATTATTTAATTTGCTTCTTTCTCTTGTTATCCTTTGCTGGAGGGTTTATCTAGGTAAGTTCAGGAGCAGTAAAGAACCTAGGTTCTAGCTGCTGATTGGTGGCTGCATTTATATAATAATTGTCATTGGCTCACTCATGTGTTCAGTTAGAAACCAGTAGTGCATTGCTGCTCCTTCAACAAATGATACCAAGAGAATGAAGCAAATTGGATAACAGAAGTAAACTGAAATGCTGTTTAAAATTGAAGACGATTGGCTAGGAGATTCATCAGCACCTTATAATTGGCATTAAGGAGGGAGATGGGTCTATAGGAGTCAGTTAGTGTGGGGTCCCTTCCTAATTTATGAATGCCCAAAATATTGGCTGCTGAGAAAGTTATTAAGGGCCGTTGTGAGTGGGTGAAGTAGCTATTAAATAAGTGAGCTAATGTGGGGGTGATCTGGTCAGTAAGCATACAATAGAACTCTGTAGGGAGTCCGTCCGGGCCTGGTGCCCTCCCCAAAGCTAAGGATTTTATTGTAAACTGCAACTCCTCCGGTGTTATTGGAGCATTCATCTTCTCATTTTGGTCGGGGGGAAAGTTTGGGTAAAACAACTCTCTTACAAAAGTTATTTTGTGCGTCTACATTGGCCGGTTGTGTTGTATATAGATTTGCATATAATTCTGTAAATTCCGTCACTATGTCAGCTGTATTATGGGTAAAAGATCCCCCTCTCTTAATAACTGGGATACCTCTGTTGGTTTGCTTGATCTTAATTAACGAGGTAAGGTACTTGCCCGTTCTATTTCCATCTCTCAGAAATCTGCCCTGTCTCCTATTCTCCTGGTGTATAGTGTTTTGAAAGATAAATGTATCCTTTTCTTTTCTCTTTTAGAAATAGTCGTCTGCTTGTTGTGTTTGGGGATTGTCGATACTTTACATAGGCCCTCAATTCATCATTGTATGGCTTTTCCCTGCTGTTTTGTAATTTTTCTTTTTGGTAAGGTAAACTATAATGTCCCCTCTTAAAACTGCCTTAACTGTTTCCCAGTAGAGTTCTGGGGTATGTTTATGTAAGATGATGTTGTGTGTAAAGTCATCCCACTGTCTCACAAGGTATGCTGGGCCCAGTTTTTTTATTGCTAGGGTTTGGGCAGAGTATGGGCTGAGCTAATAGCAGGTACAAGGTGTCATGCCTCTCCTTCCTACCGCGGTAGCTTCTGGCACTAGCGGTGAGGTCATCACCGCATGCCCTCTCTGATGCCAGTCCGGATTCCTCCTGTGGCATGAAAAATTCCTATGTAAGTGCCTCAGTCCACTTTGTGTCTCCTGGATGCTGTGTTTCTTTGTTTGATAATTTCTGTTGCTGAACTCTGCCTGTCTGACCACTCTACCTGCTTAACCCCTGAACTGCTGGATTGCTACACTGTTGCTGAACTCTGCCTGTGTGACCATTCTGCCTGCTTAACCCCTGAACTGCTGGATTGCTACACTGTTGCTGAACTCTGCCTGTCTGACCATTCTGCCTGCTTAACCCCTGAACTGCTGGATTGCTACACTGTTGCGGAACTCTGCCTGTCTAACCAGTCTTCTTGGTTAACTCTTGTATTACTTATTGCCTTACCATTGCTGAACTCTGACTGTCTGGCCATTCTATTGGTTTACCCCTGAACTGTAATCCTGCTGGATTTCCTTTTGTTGCTGACTCCTGCCTGTTCCTGGTTTACCCTGAACAGTTATACTGCTGGATTGCCTTCCTGTTGCCGGACTCTGCCTTCAACTTATTGCTGTGAAGGACTACCCTACTTACTGTGAGTACTGCTTACCTCATTTCACAAACTCTCTCTGCTAAGGGATATTTCCTATCATTCCACTTGATGCCGGGATAGGAAGACTACTGGCCAAGTTTGGTCCGATAGAGAGATATCCCACGAGTCTAACATTATACTTGGGCCATGGACCCAAATGAGGTAGTAAGAGCAGTCTCTCTTCAGGCACCCATGCTAGGAACCCATGCAATACACCTGTAGAATGTGGATTACAAACTAGAAGCTATTTCTGCTATGCTCTCCTCGCTGGTTGCAAAGAAGAATTCTACTCCCATAGTTACACAGTCGGTTCCTGCTACTAGTGCTGCACCTTCTTCCCCTGCTCCTGGGAGTATACCCCGGATACCATTGCCTGACAAGTATGATGGTACTACTGACTGTAGGGGTTTTCTCAACCAGTGCAGACTGCACTTTCGCAATGATCCTCACACCTTCCAGTCTCATCAGTCAAGGGTTACTGATGTAATTTCTTTATTGAAAGACAAGGCCCTAGCCTGGGTCTCTCCCCTTTTGGAACAGGACGCTCAACTTGTGAACGATGCTGATGCCTTAATTTCTGCATTATGTTCCGTATTTGGGACCTCTGGCTGCACTTCTGTTGCAGAGTATTGTCTCTTGGAATAGAACTGTGACACAATATGCCATCAAGTTTCGCACCTTGGCACTTGAGACCAGTTGGGACAGCAGCGCTCTCAAGGCGGCCTTTAGGGGACGCTTGCATGAGCACATCAAGAATGAGCTTACCTATCGTGACATTCCTTCTTCCCTGGATGAATTCATAAAACTTTGTATCAGTATAGATTCTCGCTTTCAGGAAAGACAAGCTGAGAGAGACAGAACTCGTAGAATCCTTCCCTCTTATCCTTCTACTCTTCCGGTCTCTAGACCATTTACCCCTTCATCACCTCCAGCTACCTCTGTAGAGGAACCTATGGATCTCTCCTCCCTCAAACCCACAGAATCTGAAAGACAGAAAAGGAGATTGAGACTGTGTTTCTACTGTGGTTCTAACTCACACCAACTAAAGAACTGGGATTTTCTGCTGGGAAAAGCCAATGCTTAGGGGATAAAACTGGAGTACCTCTAAGTGTGGTCTCTACTAAATCCCCTCACTCCTCTTGGATCCTGATACTTGTTACCCTTTCCTTCCTTCAGAATTCTGTCCACGCTCAAGCCTTCATTGATTCAGGGGCAGCTGGAAATTTTCTTGATCACCGTTTTATGATTCAGACAGGGTTGCCTCTCCTGCAGAAAAAACAATGTCTCAAAATAACTACTCTGGATGGATGGCACTCCCCTTGGGTCAGGGTTATTCCATTTCGAATCAGCACCCCTAACCCTGACTGTGGGAGTCCTTCATACCGAACAGTTGGAGTTTGATGTCATTCATTCCCAAGCACAGCCTGTCATCCTTGGTCTTCCTTATCTTTGTATACACAACCCTGCAATTCGACTGGACTGAGGGACAAGTGACCTCCAGGGGTCAATCCTGCTTCCACTCCTGCCTGGCTAAGGTTACTCCTCTGCACCACATCCCCATAGCCAGTCTAAAGACCCCTTCAAGCCTTCCATCAGTATACTAACATTTTACAGATATGTTTAAAAAGAAAGCAGCTGATGTGCTGCCACCCCACCGTCCTTACGACTGAAAAATTGACCTATTTCCTGAAGCCCCACTTCCTAAATGGAGGACCTATCCACTTTCCAAAGCTGAAACCAAGGCCATGGAGGATTATATTCAAGAGAACCTAGCTAAAGGTTTTATTTGCGCTTCCTCTTCTCCTGCTGGGGCTGGCTAATTTTAGTCAGTACGAAGGATGGTGGGCTCAGAACCTGTATCGACTACAGAGCCCTAAACAACATCACTATTAAGAATGGCTATCCTATACCTTTAATCACTGAACTTTAGGATTCGCTCCAAAATGCTTGCTACTTCACTAAGTTGGATCTGCATGGGGTGAACAATCTTATTCGTATATATTCGCAGGGCATGAATGGAAGACTGCCTTCAACATGAGATCAGCGCATTACAAATACCTCGTAATGCCTTTTGGGCTGTGTAATGCCCCTGCAGTCTTCCAAGCCTTTGTAAACTATGTCTTCCATGGTCTCCTCAATCACACTGCCATCGTCTATCTAAATGACATCCTTATTTTCTCCTCCACCCTTGAGAATCATCATGAACACGTGAGACAGGTACTTCTTCACCTCAGAGACAATTCTCTGGTAGCCAAACTGGAGAAATGCGAGTTCAGATCCAGTTCCTTGGCTATGTCATCTCAAAAATAAAATCCAATTTACTTCATTATATATCTGCATAGTCTTTTTATATCCACACTTATACACACCTACTAAGTATCTTCAAAGCTTCACAGTATATGCATATACAAGTCTGTGATTGGCTAAGAGCTTGGTAAACATTCATAGTGATAATTTATGTCAAAAAGTTTCAAGCTGTGAAAAAATATTTACAGGATTATCCATAGCATAATGAGACAAAGAGATAGCTTAGTCACTCTCCATATATATATATATATATATATATATATATATATATATATATATATATATATATATATATATATATATATATATATATATATATATATATATATAGTATATATATAGGTAAGAGTACATCCTACAGCTACAACATAAGCTTTTTGGAAAAAAGGTTAACACAAAACTAGCGGCCAGATTACGAGTTTTGCATTATGGCTGCTCGCTAATTACTTGTACGTTATTTCCTTTGCACACTTTTTATAACATAGGTATTACGAGTCTGAAAACAACCTCGTAACGCGTCGCGGTAACACGACTACCGCGTTTATTTATTAAGCGTAATCACGGGTGCGTTAAAGATTCTCCCATAGAGATCAAGGCTAAATTAACAAAGCACAGATTTTTCATATAACACTCGATCTTGCGAGAAATACACACTGCCCTGTCATATTACGTATACGAAATAATGCACAACAAAAACACAGCTCAAATGTACAAACAACAATCGCTCACGCAACATAGCACATACGCATTCAACATTCACAATCATAAACAAAAAATAATGCACAACATTTACACTAAATGAGGAATCGATAAATACGTTCCGATCTTGTAACACAGAACAAAACAACATAAAAAAAGAATTGCACACTGATACACAAACAAAACATTTGCATTGCCGATTACGTAACATTAGTATAAATTAACATTTACACCACTTGACAAATAAGAGACCATCACAAATCAGCATTTATATTTACAGACACTACTTTTAGACAATGTTATGCAAAACGATCACTATGACATCATCACATTTTACACATTACACAAATACAAACTCAGTATGAGCATGCACAAATTCAAACAACTAATACAACTAATTACAAAGAAAGCACACCTGGACCTCCTTTACTTTGCAAACCGGTGCATCATTAAACATTTACATAGGGTATATAAGCACGCTCGAAGCATGGCTTCTTTGACTGTATTGCTTTTTCGAGTTAGGTGCAGGTCTAGGCGTTGGAGGGTTTGGTGAGATTTGAGAGAGTAGAGAGATTTGAGAGTAGAGAGATTTAGTGAGCGTTAGTTAGTGAGAGTTAGTTAGTGAGAGTTAGTGAGAGTTAGTGTGAGTTAGTGAGCGAGAGTTTGTTTGGGTGAGTGTGTGAGTGTTTTGTTCCTACATTCATTATATAAACACATTTACACGCAAACACATTCAATACATACATACACTTATCACTAACACTACATACACTCCATACCACATCCCCTCTAATATTACACTCCATACCCCATTCCCTTTCATCCCATACCCCATTCCCTTTAAGCCCATACCCCATTCCCTTTAAGCCCATACCCCATTCCCTTTCATCCCATAGGTTTTTGTTTTCTTAAAAAACTTATTGTTTACATATCCTCATTTTCGTATTTTTCCACATATACGTTTGTCTGTTTAATACCCCTTACCCTCTTTTATTTATATCCCATTCACACTTTCAGCACCTTTTTTTTACTTTTTGTTCATTATTCTGACCCCCTTTCATTTGGGCACCTTCACATTTTGTTTGAGTATGTTGGGAGAGGGGGATAGGGAGCAGATTAGCCCGTAGCTATTAGAGCTCATTAGGCAGGAGACTAGGGCTGAGTTCAGGGATGAGCTTGTAGAGGAGGTTAGGCAGGAGGTTAGGCAGGAGAGAGGGAGGGGGAGAGGAAGGGGAAGAGGAATGGGACAGGAAGGGGGAGAGGAAGGAGAGGGTGGACCTAGCCACATTGTTGAAGATGAACAAGTGGCATCGGTGGCTGGGAAGGACAATCCGACACCCAGGACAATGAAGGTGGGGATTTGGATTAGGGTAAATGTCTTAATTTGGAGGGATGGGGGGAGGGATGGGGTGAGGTGGGGGACTAGGTTGCCGCTCCGGTGGAGCCTGCACAGCTGGGGAGCCAGAGGCCTGGAGAGTTGGTGGCTATGCAGGTGGGGGAGATGTAAGGCGGGCCAAACGAGTGGGGGCAAGGAACCGTTTTTTAGGAGGGACAGGACAGGAGTAAGAGCGGGAAGGGTTGGGAGCGGGTTCAGTTTGGGAAGGGCCGGGAGTGGATTCTGGCTGGGATGGGGCGGCAGGAGCTTAAGGCTGGGGGGAGCGGTAGGCTGATGCCCAGAAGTGGAAGGTCCATCTGAAATATATAAAATAATTCTATAAATACATATATTATATGAAAATATCTTATTATCTTTAAAGAAATCAAGATGAAACATTATTTAACATCTGGATTCTTGTTCGCATAAAATATTTAGACAAAGCCACGATAATGACTATTTTTTAAGTTATTGATTGATTTGAATCAAATATAATTAATCAGAAGATTTAATTGATCCTTTAAACTCTGACTGTTCAATGTTATTTTTCATGTAACATTTTATAAATACATTAAAAATCATAATTTTCCAAAGCAACATTATGTGCTAATCTTACCTAATGATATATTATGAGTGAATCGTGATGTTAAAGGGACACTAAAGCCATAATTTCTGTTTCATGATTCCGAAAGAAAATCCAATGTTAACCAACCTTCCAATGTAGTTGTATGATGTAAATGTGTTCATTGTTTATATCTGTTTTTTTGCCTGAATATCAATGCACATGTATGAGTCAATGCCAAAAGTCATGTATGTGCATCCATCAATCATCATCTGGTGAGCCTATGTAGATATGCTGTTCATCCAAGCATATGAGTTGAATAAATGAAATGCTATAATAGACGTAAATGAGACGTGTTTACAATTGGCTACTGTTTGTGAATAATGAAATGTTAAATAATAATTTTCTGTCCGTTTAAATATGATTTAATTTTTAAAACCGATTTCGTATTGGTCATGTTAGAATTGATGGTGATTTCTAGTTGATGTAATGTAATTTCGTAATAGAATTTGATGTTGTAGTGATGTTCACACAAGTAAAAGTCATAACTCCATAGGGAAATAGTAATTTCTTGATCTATTTGTCATAGCGGGACTAACGCAAGAAAGAATGAATTAGTGCCACAATTGTAACGCTGGTATTACGAGTTTTAAAGGGACATTAAACACTAAATACATGCTAGATAGAATGATGCGTTCAAAGAAAAGATTAGTCCATGACTAACATGTAGATGTATTTTTTAAAGTTTCATTAGTTGTTTAAAAAGTGACAAAATAAGTGTAAAGTTTTAGTGTCTATAAAACACTGGGAGCTGCCATGTTGTAACTTGTGTTACCTTCTCTGCTGTGTCCAATTAGGGTCAGTTATAAATAGGTCACTAGAGTGTGCAGCCAATGGTTGTGCTTTATTTAACAGTGTTCTGCACTTCCATTTCTAACAGGAACTGAAAAGCTCACAATTTCAGAATGGAATTACAGGCAAAGAGGACAAAATAAATAATGAAAGTATATTGCAGAGTTGTTTTATTATATACAATTTATCATTTTATATTACCATCTCAAAGTGTTTAATGTCCCTTTAAAGTCTAAAAAATTTGCGTGCGTTAGGTAAATCTGTCGGTTGCGTGCACGAGCACGTATTCCCCATAGAAGTCAATGGAGGAGAGAAATTTCAAGAGAAATAAAATCCATCACTTGTGTTGAGCATAAAGTGAGTAACGTCATGTTCTTCTGTGAAAAAGTAGCTAAATCGTGTTAATTTCCTAATAAAAATATGTTTTGTGTAGGTAATGTGCTGTATATTGTTTGTATGTATCTAATTCTGTATGTATGTGATAATATTTGTAGTTAGATGTAGCTAGATGAGTGTATGTTCCCGCATGTCTATGTAAGTCAATGTAAAATGGGTTTGTGTGCATTTTCTTTCAAACACCCGAGACCTTCTATCTTTTATCCATTATATTTTGACATGAAAATTTTTAAATTAAAAAAAAATAATTGTAGAGTGTTTGTATGAGGGTAAGTGTATTTTGTGTAATGTTTTTTAAGTGATTCATGGATGTTTTTGTTAGTATTCATTAACTACTGGGTCTGTGTGAGCGGTATGTATTTGAGCGTAGACGGTGATATATGTGGTGCTACGGAAACTTGTAATAGCAGTGGTAGGGAAAATGAAGCGTTATGGCCCATAACAATGATATTTGAGTTATAACGCAAAACTCGTAATCTAGCTGAGTGTAAATAGGGGCGCTATCACTTTAAAACTGTGCAATTCTGCACAAGTAGAGACTCAGAAGCTTGGTGTGAATAGATACTCAAAGTGTCTATTAAACACAAAAAAGTGTAAATAGGGGCACTATCACTTTAAGATTACCCAATCTGCAATGACTGGGGAAAACAAATATTTGGTATAAATTGTTACTCAGAATTGCAATAAGTGATATGTAATGTGTAAATACAAATGACAATAATGCATATATAAAATATAACCTATATAGATATACTTCAAGGTGCAAATATTAAAAAAGGAAAAATAAAAATAAATATATATTTGTTAAATAAAAGTCCAATTGAAATGTATGTTTTTGAAAACACACAGAGTTTAACAGACTGTTCTCCTCAGGGTAATGGCCATCCACTTCAAAACAGATCTATAGAAAAGGGAGAAGGCGCCAACAACATAACATAGGCTTTTTGTATAAGAAATATTGCAATATTTAAACTAGGCAAATAATTTCTGAATGATATAATTTAACATATGTAAAAGTAGCCTCAAGTTTATAATATATAGAGTGGATATTGTATCTACTATGCCATAATGTACCCTCAGAAGTGTGAGACTGTACATGGAAACAGATATGGGCCATTTTTAAGCCAAACATCTATGAGTAGAGCTAGAGGACAAATCAGTAGGAACATGTAATAGCAACTCATATGGATATGCACACCATTGCTCATTAACTATCACAATTCTAAAAGCCATGTGCACAATTTTGAACCTATAGTCTTGCTAGACACTCTGTAGGCTAGAGTATACGCATAACTTGTAAAAATGAGGATATCATGCTCAGAAAAATAGAAGCTCAATAAAGATGCATTTATATGGACTAATTATACAGCTGAGATTGGCTATTAATATATAGGGCTAGATTTATTAAAGCTGAGGCGTACAGGGGCGTGTATACGCGCCCCTGTACGCCTCAGCTTGCCTGTGGCGGGGCAAAATGTTGCGCTCGCGTGCAATCCCGCCCCCTGCCCGCGCATAGCCAATCACGCGCGGGCAGGAGCTGTCAATCTCCTCGGTCTGACTAGACCGAGGAGATTGAATTTCGCCACATTAGAGGTGGCGAAGAGGTTAGGGAAGCGGCGGTCTGGTGACCGCTGCTTGATAAATGACTGCGAGCAAGTTCTTGTGAGAACTTGCAGCCGTAAGGCTTTAATAAATCTAGCCCATAGTGTACTAATAAGGAGACCTGTGTTGGGTACTGCATTACACATAAATAGACTCACTGTTATGCTAAACTTAACCTTGGTTGTTATTTTACTAAACTTTACTGTGGTAGTGATCAATAATTACTTACTATACCATAGGAGAAATTAAAAGCTGCTATACATACATTTTTCTGTGAGGGACTCAAGCTTAGCAGTAACCATCTATGCAAGTTTCCATCTATATCTAACATGTTAAACTGTCAAACTGTAATTTGCTCCAAAGGAAGATCAATAGTATATATTATTGCTTACATAAATGACCTTTAGAGCAGGGGTGGGCAATTATCGGCCCTCCAGATGTTATGGACTACATCTGGCAAAGCACCATGGGAGATGTAGTCCATAACATCTGGAAGGCCGATATTTGCCCACCCCTGCTTTAGCGCATACTTATTTGAGGTAGCCTACACATAAATAACTACGGCCGCATACCAGATAGAGAACAGACACTTCCCTGATTGATAGAACTGGATAATAAAGCAGCCTGCATAGTTGTATATAAAAGGAGAATCAATATCACATTTCAAGAATAGACACAACTAAAGTGCAGCTATAGCAGTGAGCCATGGGCATCAAACAATCGAAACGAAGGCAGAACATAAATTGAACACAAATAAACAGATCAAACAAACTGGTTGTACAGAAATATAAGAGTGTAACTTGCAAGTAGCAAACCATAGTCAAACTAAAGTCCTTCATATGGCAGTCTAAGGCTGTCAGTAGGAGTCTCAAGATTAAATGACTATTTAGCTAGGCTCCTGGCCAAACTTACTCTTATTAGCCTACTACACATTTTTTCCGCCTGCAATTCTCAGCAGTGATGAATGTTCCCAGAGAAACAGAAAAACCGGTAGCTAACACTGACTGGGAGGGTGTACCTGTTCCATGATAGTACTGTTTTGTATCTTTGAATCCCCTACAAATGTTGTTAGGCCTTGAAATAAAATTCTCAGGGTGTTCTTTTCATAACTCATCAGCAAGTGGGATAGCAAAGGGGACTTCTGTAATTACACTCAAAGAAAAGGTAGATCCCATATCGCGCTGCATATCTTCAGCCGAGCTTTGCACGATCTGGCTGCCGGGTCTCTCTTCTTTTATTGGGAAAGCGTCATCCTCAAAACTGTTATCCTCAGCTAACTCATAGATGTCAGGTTGCTCAGAGGTCTCACTGCTTCCGATGTCGCTCTTAGAAGCGTGAGAAGTGCGGTAGTCTCCAGTAGGTAAGGGTTCATCACAAGCATGTGTCGCGCTGCATGGGAGCATATCTGTAATGTTACCTTACTGTAATGCTCATGGGATATTCCACTATCAGACCAAACTCGGCCAGTAGTCTTCTTATCCCGGTGTAGGGAATATCCCAGAGCAGAGAAAGTACGCAAGATGAGGTAAGCGGCACTCACCACAGGCAGGATAGTCTTCGGCGACAACAGGCAGGGAATCAGCGGAAGGCAGTTCAGGGGTAAAGCACTAGAAAGGCCAGACAGGCAGGGTTTGGCAACAGTAAGGCAATCCAAAGGTAAACCACTTGAATGGTCAGAAAGGCAGGTTTTGGCAACAGTAAGGCAGTCCAAAGGTAAACCACTTGAATGGTCAGACAGGCAGGTTTTGGCAACAGTAAGGCAATCCAGTACTTTAGGGATTAAGCAAGCAGAGTAGTCAGACAGGCAGAGTTCATCAACAGAGAGGCAATCCAGAACATTAGGGATTAAGCAAGCAGAGTAGTCAGACAGGCAGAGTTCATCAACAGAGATGCAATCCAGAACTTTAGGGGTTAAGCAAGCAGAGTAGTCAGACAGGCAGAGTTCATAAACAGAGAGGCAATCCAGTACTTTAGGGGTTAAGCAAGCAGAGTAGTCAGACAGGCAGAGTTCAATAATGATATGGCAATCCAGAATACAGTGCGCTATCACACCCAGGAGTACACAAAGTATCACCTACACTTGGGCAGTCATAGGTAGTAAGTGAGTAACTTACATAGGCACAGGATTCGCGCCACAGGAGAACCTGACCGGCTTCAGAACAGAGGGAGTGTGCGGCGATGACGTCACCGCCGCACACAGAAGGGAGCCAACTCCCCCCTAGGCAACAAGCAGAAAAGCAGGCGCCGCGTCCCTAGCAACAGCTAGAGTGGCGTGGCGTGACACTAACATTACGAAAAATAAAAACTCTAAGCTTACAAAAAATAATAAACACAATTATCCAAAATAATAACAATTAAACCTAATCTAACACCCTTCTAAAAACAAAAAATCCCCCCCAAAATAAAACACACCCTAACCTAACAATAAACTACCAATAGCCCTTAAAAGGGCCTTTTGTAGGGCATTGCCCTGAAGCAATCAGCTCTTTTATCTTAAAAAATTACAAAGTCCCCCCGTAAAATGAAAATCCCCCCCACCCAACCAACCCCCCAAAATATAAAACCTAAGTCTAAAAAAAAACCTAAGCTACCCATTGCCCCTATAGGGGCATTTGTATGGGCATTGTTAAGCCCTAATCTAAAAAAAAAAGACACCCCAAAAAACAAACAAAAAA